>NC_133576.1:21217775-21517775 GCF_964106895.1 Numenius arquata | reverse complement strand
GTGATTTTTCACAGCTGAGGGCAGAGTAGGCCCCCCAATAGACAGTGATTACAGGTTATGCATAACTGCATTTGTCAAGTACTTGAGGCCGTTGTGGAGTGCTTTAAACTTCTATTTCAGGGTCGTACTTTCCTTTCAGAGCAATCTCTAAAACACAAAAATATCAAATAGCCAAAATCAATAACAGGAATGGCTCTTTCCAGAAACTGCACCTTCCCAGAGATTAGCTCAGCTTGGCCTCTTTTTTTGTGTGGATCATAATACTGTGGTATGTTACAGTGCTGACAAGGCGACTGAAATTGAGAAGATTAATATGGCAGCAACTGGGCTGAATTCTAAGAAATATCAAGCATCTAAACCTCTCAATTTCTCCCTCTAGAATAGCAAATGCCTATGACCCATGTGAGGCATCCTAGACTTCAGTGTGTTGGGTCACTATTGAGAAGATGAGTCAAGGGAAAGCTAGAAGGTTTGCATTCTACTCTGCTGGAAACTACAGGCATGCTAGTGTTAAAGACCTAGGAATTTTGGCACTTAATCTTAAGTAGAGCAATCATGAAGAACTATGTACCTGTCACAGGAGGGATTCAAGAGGGATGCCAGAAAGACATGAAGTCAAAGCAGTAGTGCTTCCTCTCCACCAGCTTTAGACACCAACACCATCTGTACTGGGGGCATAATAAAGCAATTTCTGTGATCACACCCATTTTTAAAAAGGGAAGAAAGGAGGACCCTGGGAACTACCGACCTGTCAGCCTCACCTCTGTGCCTGGGAAGATCATGGAACAGATCCTTCTGGATGCCATGCTTGGGCACATGGAGGACAGGGGGATGATTCAGGACAGCCAACATGGCTTTACTAGGGGCAAGTCCTGCCTGACTAACCTAGTGGCCTTCTATGATGAAGTGACTAGGTCAGTAGACAAGGGGCGACCTATGGATGTAATCTATCTGGACTTCTGTAAGGCCTTTGACACAGTTCCTCACAACATTCTACTTGCCATATTGGGGGGATATGGATTTGATGGGTGGACGGTTCGGTGGATAAGGAATTGGCTGAATGGTCGCATCCAGAGGGTGGTACTCAATGGCTTTAAGTCCAGATGGAGAGCAGTGACTAGTGGTGTCCCTCAAGGGTCCGTCCTGGGACCAGTACTGTTTAACATTTTTATCAAAGACATAGACAGAGGGATTGAGAGCACCATCAGCAAGTTTGCAGATGACACCAAGCTGTGTGGTGTTGTCGATACACCGGAGGGATGGGATGTCATTCAGAGGGACCTGGACAGGTTGGAGAGGTGGGCCCAGATGAACCTCACGAGGTTCAACAAAAGCAAGTGCAGGATTCTGCACCTGGGAAGAAACAATCCTCAGTATAAATACAGACTGGGGGATGAGGTATTAGAAAGCAGCCCTGAGGAAAGGGACTTGGGGGTCCTGATTGATGAGAAGCTGGACATGAGCAGGCAATGTGCTCTCGCAGCCCAAAAGGCCAATCACATCCTGGGCTGCATCAAAAGAAGTGTTGCCGGCAGATCCAGAGAGGTGATTCTGCCACTTTCCTCTGCTCTGCTGAGACCTCACCTGGAGCACTGTGTGCAGGTCTGGAGCCCTCGATATAGAAAGGACATGGACCTGATGGAGCGGGTCCAGAGGAGGGCCACCAAAATGATCAGGGGGCTGGAGCACCTCTCCTATGAGGACAGACTGAGGGAGCTGGGGTTGTTTAGCTTGGAGAAAAGGAGGCTCCGGGGAGACCTAGTAGCGGCCTTCCAGTACCTGAGGGGGGCCTACAGGAAGGCTGGGGAGGGTCTGTTTACAAAGGCCTGCAGCGACAGGACGAGGGGCAATGGTTTTAAGCTGGAGAAGGGGAGATTTAGATTGGATATTAGGAAAAAATTCTTTACCATGAGGGTGGTGGAACACTGGAACAGGTTGCCCAGGGAGGTGGTTGAGGCCCCTTCCCTTGAGATATTCAAGGTGAAGCTCGACGAGGCCCTGGGCAACCTGGTCTAGTTGGGGGTGTCCCTGCTGACTGCGGGGAGGTCGGACTAGATGACCTTTGGAGGTCCCTTCTGGCCAGGACCAATCTATGAATCTATGAATCTATGAATCCTCCAGCAGTGATTTAAATAAAAAGGAATCAAGGGATAAAATAGAAACAGTTAAAAAAAATCAGCTGGAGGAAAAATCACAGAGGACTTGATTTCCAGTCATATGCCTATTCCATTCCTTAACAGCATAAAAGGTCCTCGGAGTAAAGGGGGTTTCAGCGTGAACAGTGCACACATCATGGCTCGTGTGTATTGTTTGAGAGCTGGTCTTACAGTCTGCTCTGGCCAATTTAATAAATAGTGAAGTGGAGAATGCTTGGCATAAAAAGTAGCACCATCTGTTCTCAAAGCATGGATCTTTGTCTCAGGGAAGGGAGCTGCTGTTGTTTTTCATGAGAAGGTAGGTAGTTGTCTTTCCGGAGGTGAGGCTAACCTGGAGTTCTCTGAGTATCAAGTACAGCAACAGTTTTATTATTCTCCACACTGTTCCTTGTCTGATAAGCCCCAGAAGTTATTTACAGTTCAAATCACTCCAAGGTCACTGGCTATTGCAGTAGGAGAAGGTATTGTGAGGCAATGCAGTTTGCATGACATCGCAGCAAGTTCCTACAAGTAACTAGAATTTTCTCCAGGTTACCATTCTGTGTGGGCCAAACTCATTAAAGTGAAGGCTGGACCAAAACTCCTATGAGACAAGGGGTCATGAGCTGAGTTCAATGGTAGTATAAGTAAAGTAGTCAACTTTCTTGGAGGGCATCTGCACTTATTCTGTCTCATCTCTGGTGAAAAAATCCTTTTCTGCCACTGCTCAAGTCCTTACCCCTTTGTGGGTACCAATTTAATCACATTTTGTATAAGCAGTGCTTGACTGCATTCACTCAGCCAATTCCTCATTTGCCTTTTTGATCTCCATTAATTCTTCCTCTAACACCCCTTCTGACACTTTGTGTTGGGGAAAAGAGAGAGAGAAACTCTCGCTCACAAAGATCACCTGAGCCTCAGAGACCTGCACATGTCCCCTTAGCCACATGGGGGGATCCAAGCTGGGCTATACAGGCCATGGTCAGGGCTTGCAGGTTTCCTCCTCTCCCCCCATTCTCACCAGGCCTGACTCCAGCACTTTCTATTCCTCACCTCATCAGGGTCATGGTCCTGGAACATACTATATCTGCATCACTGGCATAAAATAAGCCACTTAAATTTTAGCACCGTTTCCTACGGAAACAGGATAATATAATCCTACGGCATTTTTCCCTCCATTGAGTAGATTTGAACTCATTCACCAATTTCAATAATCTTTGAAAGAGAGATACAGGTTTAAAAGATCGTTCAATTGCTACAAAATTTGAGAAAATAATTGGTCACAGAACAAGACCCTTTTGATGCCTTTTTTATGGTAAATGCTACCATTTAAGCCCCTATCTTATTATGAACATGAAAATGCACACATCGGAGAGTGTGATAAATGTCTGTCCATGGCAGAAATTTCACCTTGAGCTCAGAATGAAAAAGCCAAAGACAGTCAACCATGAGACAACACCTCACAGAAAATGTAGCTTCATTACTCTGGTGCTTTTGGAAGCTCCCGTGTGATGGATTTCTCACCAGGGACCCTACCCAGTCAGAAATCCCCTAGGATCCCTAGGAGTCTAGCCTACCACTCTGAATTTCGTCTGATTTACCCATCCCATGGGTAAATAACCATGAATAAATGGAAAGATTGTGAGAGAGCCAGCCATATGTAAATGCTGATAGCAACAGAATAATAAATAGTGCTAAAATATATCAGTTCTCAAGAACTAGTAGCCAAGTTAACAAGCCTCAGTGCTGCAGTCAGTATCTAGACAGCCTAAGTGAGTAGGACTTGTTTTGCTACTTAAAGTATCAGAGGAGCTGCACGTAGTATTTTTAAAGTATTCAGAAATGTACCAATTATTATGGTATCAATTGCACTAGAAGATTATAAAGAGCCTTCTATCCTGAAGTTTTTAGCAAATTAATTAAAAGATCTGAACCCTCATGAGTCCAAAAATTCTTTATTGTTTAATACCATAATCTTCTTGTTATAAATAAGGGGTCCAGTCATACAAAATAATCCAAAGCCTTTTGCAATGCATAATCCAGTGAAAAGACTCTGGTTTTGGTTCAAAGTTGGCTAAGCTGTTTCTAGCAGGTAGGGACAATAGCAGGATTTTAAAGCAGTCAGCTGTTTGAAAGATCCTCTGATAGCAATTTGTGAAGGAGAGCAGTAGTTCACTGTCTAGGGAGGACTTTGTGGAAAGGAAGTTTGTGCATTTAACATTTGTGCATTTAACAAGAAGCCTCTCTGGAATGAGGGTTTTATAGGCTGCACGTCAGGAACTGCAACACCGTGTCCAATTTGTACCTCCATTTACATAAGTTTAAATACAAATAAAATCCCAAATCATCATAACAGCAGCATCTGAGGATGAAGCACAAATAAGCCAAGGAAGGGCAGACAACTGTCATTAATATTCATTGATCTGTGTTGCCACATCATGACTTCTAAAATAAGGGTGGAAAGTCAAACGGAGTTGTTTAATTGGGCAAATAACTTCATTGCTTCCTTATGCTGCTGAAAGGAAATTCAAAGGATTTCCACACATTAATCTTTTAATTAATCCAAAGGAAATCCTTGAATGATGAGAAGCAGTTACAAAGTCGACCTTAGGGATTGCCTCGTGTAAACTGCAGTACTAATCCAGGGATTCGAACATGGATCCTGGCTAACCGTCTATTCAACTGGTTCTTAAATTCATCCTGCAGCTAGTTACACCGAAGGATATTCAGCATGGCTTTTAGTGCACTTATGTAGATGATAATGTCTCTATCAAAAGCCTCTATCACGTATTGACAGGACAATTATATCTGCTCTTTGGACTTCATTCTCTTTTTCTGGTGCTCTTCAATTTCTCCAGCCCTTTCACGAAGAGATGTTCATATGCTGATATGTAAAAGCAATATGTTAATCTGGACCTTTAAAGGCTTGCGGAAGATGTGCCTAAATGCAGCAACACCAGTGTAATCCATACTATGAAGGCTGCCAGCTTTTCATTGATCAAATACATCATGTTCAATAAGGCAGGTCTGCAGCTGGCTTCATAACTCCCATGAGGTCCTTTAAAGTGTTGCTAGGAACCTGAACATAAAGTATCATTGCATAATTTGCCAGAGGAAAACAGTGTGTACAATGCTCCTTTTCTACCAAGGACCAAAAGCACCAAATTCTTTTGCTTTGGTCCCTCAGCACTGTTGACTTTAGCTGGCTGAATGTTCTTCAATGGCTTTCAGACTGATTAATATTGAAAAGTGTTGAACTGGACACCACTTTCAGATAAACCCTAGAAATACCTATAAAAAAAAGCCTCATAATTTCAACTGAGGGTTTGTGCCAATGATGTGAGAAAGTCATGAGTCAACAAGGCGTGATAATCTAATTTTTCTCACAAATAAATGCATCCTAGGTTTTTAACAAGCCAAAGTTTAATGGGGTAGAATAAATTAATTGCAGATGTCTCAGAAGAACTAAACGATACTTCCTCTGTTCTGTTTGTTGGGGTTTTTTAAAATATTTCCACATAATTTGTCAATGATTCAATATTGTAAAAGACTTGCCTTCTGATCAGAAGGGAAACCTACTGGAACTTTTTTTCTCCAGAGAGCAGTGTAAATAAAATTAAATTCAGGAAACAAAATAACTGTTATATTTACTCCCTGAGCCATTTGTACCTCACCTGTGTATAGACAAACGAAGGAATATTTAATGGAATATATCAAAAAGAAGCAATGTAGGCAATACTAGGATTTGTCATGTATTATGTTCTCAGGGGCAAAAACAGGTGAACAGTTTACAGATACCTTTGCTTCACCCCTCTCCCTTCTCCTGCTCCCCCAACACATCTGCCTACACTAGACACCGTGGAGAGCAAGGGCAATGAATAAGTCAGTCATTTTGACCGTCTCTCAAGGGAGAAAGAGCATTGCATTTTACAGGCGAGTTTATCTCTTTCCTGCTGACACATCTCAACAGGCTTTACATGAGGAGAAGGAAATGAGACCTGTGTGAGAGGCAGCCTGGGTTGGGGATGGAGTCTTGTACCGGGGAACACTGGTCCGATGCTTGCCTCCTCCACCCGGCCTTTGCTCAGTGACCTGCATTGCCCCCACTGCCCTGAGACTAGCTGGTGGGGTTGGACTGTGGCATGTAGTGACTGGTTTTTGCCACAAATAGATGCATCCTAGGTTTTTAACCAGCCAAATTTTCAAGGTAACTTAGTGAGGGGTGAGAAAAAACTCAACTGTTCAGAGGGACTGAACGATCAGAGTTTTGCTGCACACTCACATACAGATGCAGTGGTGTGATACGTGCGTAAAACAACTGTCTAAATCAGCCCAGCTCACTCACAACAAAAAAAAAGTTGTTGTATCATGTATTCCTCCAAAGCTTTGCTCTAAACTCTTAAGACACCCACCCAGACTCCAACAGTAGATTTTGTGGTCAGACTTTTTGTACTTGGCTGACTATGGCTGGACTCCTAAATCCATATTTTGGCAGCTAGCTGAGAACTGACAGAGCACCAATAAACCTCACTGAAGTCATTGGCTTTGAAAACCAGGCCTCCTTCATTTCTGTGCTGAAAATGGACTTAAAAGCCTTCATTTAAGCTTGTCTAAAGGTTTTACATTAACCATAGATTAAACAGAACTGTGAGCCAGCAACGATATAAACGAAAGTCATTCCCTGCCCTGACCAGCATTGCTTTTTCTCACTTCCAGACCAGATCTGATTCATTGTTTTGCATGTGCCCCCTGAGCAGTTCATGTGTTTTTAGAGCCCAGGCTTGTTCTCCTCCTGCACCTTTCAGAGCTGCGTTGAACTTGTGCTGTCAAGGGATCAGCTAGGGCTTATGCACTCAGTGGCAAAGACAGGCAAGTAGAATACAGCAAATTTTTTTAATCCTCCTGCCTTGTGATCAGTGTAGAAACTTTTTCAGGTCCTCAATTGTCTGCATTCCTGTGGAAGGCATACCACAATCAGAAACCACTTTCTTTCTTTCTTTACCTCAGCCCAAACAAACTCAGCCTAGCTGGTCGTTTTCTCTCTCTTCAACCAATATTCACTTTAACATACATTGCTGCCTCCACAAATCTTTGTTTCACTTATTATTTCCTTTGTGTTATACCCCAGAAATGTGAACTTCTAATCTACATCTTGCTTTAATTCTACTACACTTACTTCTTAACACATGTGATCCTAATTCAGTGCCCTTATTTTTGGAACTTTCTAACTTTCCCATGCAACTCATTTAGATGTCATTCATCATTTTCTGACTCATTTTTATTTCCCTCTTTATATCCCTCTTTCCTGATTAAGAGGAAAACACAAGCGAGAAAAAAAAAAAAGGACAATTTCAATCAAAAAAGCCAGTAATTTATTTTCTAGTGGGTCTTCATGTGAGGCGGTCAAAAGAAAAATGTCTGTTTGAAGTGATGGAAGCATAATACAACATTCATGCAAGTGAAGTGGCATGTTTGCCTTGCAGTTGCCTAATTTTAACCTTTTCTTCAGTCTGGAAGGACAAACAAAAAGCTGCATGTGAAAACTAAAATAAAAAGCACCTTTTCCTTTAAAGTCTTGTACTGGAATGAGTGTTAAATGCCAGTTCCTGAAAGCAAGCTTCTAGCAGGCAGACAGCCATTTCAGAGAGCTGCACGCTTCGTAGCAGCAGCAGCAAAACTAAGAAAGTTCCCTGCAGCTCAAAACAAAATAATAAAACCTCTATCTGTATAGGTTTATGTTAAATTGATGTTGTTGAGAACAGCCTGCGCCACCTTTAGCTTGCAGGGTAACATGCCTTTTCCACTCACTGCAGAGAACAATACAAAGAATGAAGCAGCAATACCAGACTGCAAACAAAAAGACCCAGCAAAGAATGGGGAAGTGACTGACCGAAATTTTCAGGAGGACTGCTTCAGTCCAAGGACTGCTTCAGCAGAGAAACACACACTGAGTGTGGTGACATGTGAAAGAACTGACTAAAGATGAAGCTGGTGCCCATCTTCTCTATTTTCTCTTGGGACCTGCGGGGCGCAAACATCATTCCCGTGGCAGAAATGCTTATCCTAAGGGCAGCAATAAATTAGGCTTCCAGTGCAGCGACTGCTACAGGACATCCCCAAGGCAAAGAATTGCTGCAAAGCGGTCTCTCTGTGGACATTTCCCTTATTGCTAATGAGTAATTACCCCTGTCCCCCTGACTGCCCCAGCCCTCCCACCGCGATGCCTGGCAGGAGGCTGGTGCTGTGGGAGCTGCAGAGCGGGGTTGGCACGGGCGCTCGGGCAGCAGGGGAGATGGGCCAAGCAGCCTCTTGGAAACAGCTGCCTGGGAAATGATCTCCAAAGCGAGCGGCATGACGAAACAGAACCGTGCTTCCCCTCTCGCATTTATCTTTTCCAGTCCTGTGGATTCATCAGCTTCATGTTGGAAAGCCTCTTGGTACTCACTGAAGGTGGTACTGTGCTGATGTGCCTCCATGCCAAATATGCTGAGAGAATTCCTACTGTGAAAAAAATGAGCTAAGGAGAGGACAAAGGAGCACACATATGTATTCCTAATAAAAATATAAACCCCACAAATCTGTGGGCTGATACGTTTGAATCATATTGATTTGACAAGTTCCTGCTGGCAGTAAGAATGAAAGAGAAGTCAGTGAAGAGGCATGTGCATGTGCTTACAAACTATTTTTTAACCACGTCAGATGGCCTCAAGCTTCGCTTCTAAGGACAACTATTTTTTAGCCCAAAATGGTTGGCAGAGGGAATCAACTTAATAGCACCACAACTTGCAACTGTGCTTAACTGTCGGCAACATATTCAGCAATTTCAGTCATGGACACCTCAGTCACAAGGAGATCCTCAGACTTCTTACTTGGTGGGTAACTTGGCTTGTGAAGACTAACGGCTCCTGCCCTGGGACAGGGCTGTTTCTAGGACTCATTCTGGTGTGTTCACTCATACCTGTTTTGCCCTGCTGAACTGAAACTTGTTAACTCAAATCCTTAATAAAACCTACAGTCTTGATGTAAAGCTCAGCTATTTAGATCATTACCAAACCATTTACTTGACTCATGCAATACAATTATTTCGTTTTACAGCTACTGAAGACTGAATTTTGAAAAATGCTGCAATTTTACGATGAGTTTAAACTGCCATAATGAGCCCCACGGCTGATAAAAGCAATCCCGCTTTGCTCCTGACCCTGGCGCTATTTCTGGCACAGGGAGTCAGCATTCATAGCTCTGCTGTTCTGGGGTAAGGAGTCGAAGTCTGAGGCCCATTCAGAACATAGGGTTGGGTTCAACGATGCTGACACCTACCTTTCGACTTCACAAAATTTCAGAAACAAAAGCAGACATGGAGGAGGATAAGATGAAACCTTCTCTCAGGTTTGGATTCAGTTCAAAGTCCACTTCGGATGGCAACTGATGCAGAACTTCATATATAACTCCAGACTTGGATCTCCATACAACTAAGGTGCAAGACAATATTCCTCTGTATATTTATCTCTATTTATCCTTTTGAAAAAATTGTTTACATTCACTACTGATGTAATTTATGTTCAAAATCCTTCTTGATGAGCACATCATTGACACAAACAAACATAATTTCCTATACTTGGGTTCAAAGCTCAAGTATAAATCCCCTTTCCAACCTCAGAAGTGAGACACAGAGTCATGCAAAATTTAGAAAATCCTGTCATGGACGGTTATGTTAATTTTCATCTAAGCATCTCAAGCAAGCCATCAGCCATAAGCATATAAATACTTTGCAAGCCTAAGAAAGGAAAAGTGAGGAATGCCATCTTTCTGATGTCTTTGCAAAAGCCTCACCAGTGGATCCAGAGGAGGCTACAACAATACCATTGGTGTAACAGACAATGAACATTTTCCAGGTGTCTGGCCTTGGTTAGATGGATTTTAGATCTCTCTTGAACTTGATAGAAAAGAACTAGCATGCTCAACAACTTGCACAGCAAGTGTCAAGCAGCTGAGCATTATTTGCTCCAATAAACAAGGTTTCTATAGGGAAGTCTTTGGTAATGTATACACTTGCTAGAACTCATGGAACAGGATGTGCTTTTGAACGCCAAAAGCAAGTCACTGGAAATGACAAGTAGGCATTAATTAGTCTTGTTAGCATACTGAGCACATCTCCTACCTTTTACAACATAAACAACAGAAAAATGCGAAATTAAGTAACACTGAATGAAACCTGTCAATACACTACATTTATTTTTTTTCTGAAACACTTGTTGCATTAGAGATTTATAGGCCAGATACAGACTGCTTTACAGCCTTCTACTCATGACTCCCATTTGGTGTGTCTGTCCCCTCAGAGCATCTTCCTTCACTGTTGGATTTCCAGGTGACCCAGAGCTACCACTCTGTTTCTAGATTTTTATTTTTCTGTCGCCAGCCTGGTGGGCACATCTTAAGTTAGCAGGATGCTGCCAGTGAGGGTAGATTCAGTCCTTGCAGCTGTGAATGGCTGATGTTAGCAGCTCTAAAGCTATACTGATGCACTACGGTAGAGATCAGCATCTGGATGGGGCAGGTCACAAAGTAGGTTCAAACCTACTTCAAGCAGGTCGAGACTGTTTTCCCCTTCCTGCTGTTCTGTCTTTAGCACTTTGTAACTGGTGTGAAGGAATTCTCTGCTCAATTTTTCAACCTCTTGTCCCCATTCTACTAAGTACAGCTCATTTTTATGGTTGGCAATTATTATTCATCCCATTAGAGGATGCTGAATAGTAAATTAAAATACATATGTGTAGGCAACATGCGACTACTTGGAATGCACAGTCCATAAATGTTTCTGGACGGGCCCAACAGATAATCCTACTTCAGACAGCTGGAAACAGCTACCCTGAAAACAAGACCTTATCTGACAGTGGTTGCTAACTGATGAGTCAGTTAGTGGATGGTGTTACATCAAAGTGGATTAGGGAGGAACAAATCTAAGGTTTGCTGATAGAACGGAGATGAGAGACAGCAATAAAAATGGAATTGACCAAGAGAGAATGGTTATCAGCCTCGGAAACACTGAGCAACAGGCTGGCCAGGCACACTGTCTGTGAATTAGCAGGCTGGCTAGTCTTACAGCCAGGACTGCAGAGACCCTGTATATTTTTTCCATGGGGATTAAGATAAAGTAGTTAAGATAAGACCTTGTAGTATTTGGTGTTTCTCTAAAAGAAAACAAGTATGTGATGTTGCTTTGCAGCTAATAAGGGTTATGAGGCCTACCTGTATCTCTGATAAAATAACACCGCAGAAAATGAAGTCTGCCCATTTGGCTGAGTTCCTGGTGTTACTTTATTATTGGGTAAAGGACACCTCCAAAAGCACACTGCTTCCTAATGCCAAATTAAGGTCTTAATTCAATACTGACTCAAGGAAAAGTGACACCTTCTGAAGCAAAAAGACTGTAATGTGCATTCATAAAGATCTCCCACCCAAGCTCAAATCATGCCCTAAGCTGCCAAACTTTGAGATCATAGTCCATCTCACTATGGGGCACAGACAAAGCTATTGCAAAGCTTAATGCTGCTGCACACAGTGAATGAATCACACATTCTGGTCATTTGAGTGGGCTGAATAAGGTTTGTTACATCAAGATATGAATCTCATTCTTCTGAACAAAGCAAAACATTTAATGAAAAACTGACGTTTTCTTAATATAAATGAGTAAGCACAGTAATTTGCACTTATATAACTCCTTTCATCTCCTGCAGAGCTCAGAGCTTCTTAACAGTGAAAGGTGATTTTTTTCTTTACTTACATTTTAAAGGAAAAATTGAAGCACTTGTAAATAACTTGCAAAGGCTCGCGTCAGAACTCAGGCCAGTCTCCTGCTGTCATTGTCGTACGTTGCTGCATCTTCTTCACTACCAATTTAATAGTTTATTGTTTGGTTTTTGTTGTATGCATACAGAAGATAAGTTTACAGCAGTTACAGAATGATTTGTTACTTCATTATATAGATTTATCCTGCAAGCTTTGGAATATAAAATAATACATAGTTAATGTATAGTTATATAGTTAATTTATAAATACTTAGGGCCAGCTTCATCAGAACTAGTAGAGGATGGACAAAAAACACAGTAGCACAGATTTTTCTTTTGGCATCAGCACTGCCTTACATAACTCTCACTTTGTTCTCATGTCATAAATTTTTTCATTGCACTCCATTTTTAAATCTTGTTCACTGCACAAACTGTTGTTGATACACAGGGTCAATATAGGCATACAAAGTCTTTATCCTTAGGTCACTAGTTCAAATCCGAAGTCCATTTCTTAGTGGAAGAGTGCTAATAGCACTGATTTTCAATCTTAGTGCTCTTATTAAAGAGGCAACAGCAGAGGGAACACATTACGTGCTCTGCCCTAGAGGTGGGTCAAGGCTGAGCACATTGGCATGTCTGTGTGTAGGACGCTGTTGCTCGCTTTATCCCTGTTGAATAACTGGGAAATTAATCCCCTGGGTAGTGAATATGACACCTTCCGACACTACAAATTCACACAGGCAGATGGAGGCAAAGAATGCAAAGTGTCTATAGATTCATGCTGCGTAAATCAAAAGCCACTCAGAAGTAATTTGTATTGGACAAGCATAAAACTGATGCAACCTAGAGTCATGCCAGCTCCTAACTGATCAATAAGAATATTCAGCAAAGCCATTGCAAACGTCCAGCTTTTAATTATCACATAAAGTTTTATGAAACTGGATCATCACATAAACAGTAACAGCATGTAAAAACTGCAACAAACACACCAACGACAGCTTAATAGTAATTCTGACAGAATATATTTCATAAGGACCTGTTTACTACTGATATCCTTCATGAACTTATATTGGAAATAAAGGCTATTAAATTGCAGTCAACCCATGAAATTATTACTACAAGCATTCATTATTTTATGAAGCAGCCTATTGACATTCCTTAGCCTGCAGAAAGAATTATGAACTCTTGTTACACTAGTACACCGTACCTTGGCTTTAGATTATAAATTCATCACTGTGTTCATAAGCTCTTGCCAGTGCTTCATTGCTTATGTGTTAAATGTGTACACATTTACCAGTCTTGCTAGAATCACTAGATCAAAGTGATTATGTTAAAATGCCAGGCCTTGACATTCGTTCATGTGCAAAAGTGAAGCTGTAGTTCTGCTGAAGATGAGTTACAGGACTGCATAAAACAAGGCATACTTCCCATACTTGTTTCCCTGTGTTAACAAATAAGGTGAAACTTACTTAGTGCATGAATAACTGTACCATGCTGGTAAGTCAATCTGTAGTCTTATGAGTTTTATTCATGGGTCAACATTACTGCCTGTGAGCTCAGCTACCCTGAAGGGCTGACTACTGAAGCCTGGTCTACAGACACTCCTGTATCTCCACTGACAGAACCTCTCATGTATATCCAAATCAGGCAGACAGGAGATGCTTACTGTTGGCCAAATTTCTTTGGCAACTCCCTGAATTATATTAGGATATTTTATTTTGGAACAACTGCCCATAGTAATGGCTTTGCTGGCATCATGACATCTACCAGAAGATGTCTGATTTCCACATTGACTTGAGGGTATCAGTAGAACTTTCTGAATTTAGACCTAGCCTGACCTAAAGTACTGTAGGAGATATGCGTGTAGGGTATGAACAAAATCATAGAATGGATTTAATGACTCATGTTCTCTTTGGCTTGTTTTAGGTTTTTGTAGTCAATGGAGTTTCCATTCTTTCCCTTGGCTATCTATTTTACAACTGCACTTGGCTGAAGGACCAGGAAGTTGTTCCTGTTTTTTAACCTTAATTTTTACTTTCTATTATTTGGACCTTTTCTTTTCATCCTTCAGCAGTTCTCAAGACCTGAATGTTAGGCTTTCTGAAGAAGGAAGCAAACAGTAATGGAGTTTCTGCCAGCATGGATAATTTCTTTTCATGTTCCCTCAGAAAAAACCCTCCTGTTGGAGCTTGTGGGTAATCCCACAAGCAGTTTTTATCTTTATCCCCTTTAGAAAAAAGTATCATGCTCTTTGTCATACACCTTGTCACTGAGTGGCAGGAGATGGTGC
The DNA here is from genome assembly GCF_964106895.1 of Numenius arquata. NCBI lineage: Eukaryota > Metazoa > Chordata > Aves > Charadriiformes > Scolopacidae > Numenius > Numenius arquata. The sequence continues at coordinate 21,503,565 of NC_133576.1, read as the reverse complement.
TGACCACTGTGTTAGGCATTTTCCTGTTCAAGTTGTTTGGTTATGCTTTTCATTAAACAAAATTTCAAGTGAAGCCTACTTAGAAGAGTTGGTTTTGTTAAGTAATCTCTTTGCCACAGTCTGGCTGCAAACAGATGGATCATCGGTGAAGTACAGTAGTAAAATACTTTTCTCATCTCGAATTTTTTGAGATACCATATGTGCTCACACAGATAATAAAAGACAACACATTATTCCAAGAGTACTGGAGACTTCTCTCATGTGAACTGATAAATCAGTCCTAATAAGAACAAACAGAGCTCTAGTCCAAACGCAGATACTCAATTAAATGAGATTTTCACTTGTCAATGCATTCTGACAGACCTATTTAATATGTCAATGTCTTTTCAAAATGGAATCGGACATTGCTGACAGCATAAATAACATTAAAACATTAAAACTTTTTTTTTTATTTGCATTGCTTACTTGGTCTATGTAAGTCTTGTGAATTTGGTGAGCTCTGCTTCTGCTAATTTGGGAACATTATTTGTATAATATTTGCTTTTCTTGTTGTTAATATGGGACATTAAAATGTGATTGTTAATCTGCCTGGGAGATTTCTACATGGCATGTATTCAGACCAGGAACATAATATGATCTGTGTGTAGATGAAAACTCACAGCTGGTTCTGGGTGGAGTTGAATAATATTCCTCCTCATTCAGACTAATTCCAACCGAAATTTGAAAGGGGTCTGTAAGCTCTCATCGCTTTACACTTGACCCCTATGCAGATAAAGAAAATGAGTGTGAGTTTCTCCAGGGGAAAAGAGACCAGCAGCACTGACAGTGGTGGCTGCCAAAGTTAGCCACGCTGAAGCCTGTTATTTCCAATGGTCCTCAATTCCAGCTCTGGCCTGTGGCGGGATGCCAAGTTGGCCAAAGCTTTGATGGGGAACTCCCTCTTCTTTCTCCTCCAAGCACCACAGAAGAGCCAGGACAGATTGTGAATTCAAACAAGAGCATGAATAAGAAAACGGTATTTCATCTAAAAAACAGAGAAACTCCAAAATGAGTAGGCAAGACAGTATGGAAAGGAAAGAAAAAGACAGACATCCTGTGCCCACTAGGTTACTGAGGAGGGGGTTGGCCCACTCAGGCTGGCTCTTCATCTGGCTACCTTTGGATAGCTTCCAGGGCTGCAGCACTGCACCCTGGGAAAAGCCTCCCTCTCCATCGCCTTCTACCCTGCATTCCATGGCTGTGCCTGGAGCAGCAGCCCAGGCTCTCAGGCCTAAGCTCGGGTCTCCTTTCCCTCTCTGCCCACCACCCCTGGCGCCGTGCAGCTCCTCCTTCCCAAGGACTGCCTTGTACCCCTGAAGGAACATTACTCTGCACAAATATGTGTAATTTTGGATCACATGGATGAAAAATAGTGTAAATGTCAAGGAAAACTGTCCACACTTTGGCTAAGAAAATTTTTTAGATGTATTGAATAATTTCCCTGTAGAGGCAAAGGTTTTCCACAGACATAACACAGGGGATTTTAATACACACATCTCTAAATATGTGTGCAAGTACTCTGTGAGTATTTCCACACAGAACTATACATACTGATTCGACCTGCTTCTGCTCATAATCTGGGCAGCCAGGCATGAGCCCTCTCCTATTCTCTCCAGCAGTTTGAGCTGAGCCCTGCTGAAAGGCACCGTATGACTGGGTTCAGTGGTGCAGCATGAGCTTGCCATGTCTCACTACACAGAAAAGCAAACTTACATGTGCTTTGCGTGAGGGCAGTGCAAGGTCCTTTCTGCCAGCAAAATACAACACTGCTATGCTCCCAGGCATTAAAATGGGAGACAAAAGACTTTTATTGCCTAGAAATAATGTCCCCCACACATACAAGTTCAATTTTTAGATACTAAGGTTTGGCCCACTGCTCTAGATTTTGTTTTAAACTACCCCTTCATCTCATCCTCTGAGAAAATTATCATTTTTGTTTGAATGAGATATCCTCCTCTCATTCTGAATTATTTTGTGATGGAATAGTCCTCTTTCAATTTCTTAATTTTTGTACTTTTTCCTTCAGTCCTGCCAACAAATGTAGTGTGTGCACTGTTTGAAAGCATCTGTGTTTCTCTCCTATGAAAGGACATATTGCCTACTTGTGCTCAGGTGACTTTCTCCTCTAGTTGCACATCTTTAAGTCCAGCAAAATTAAAGTGACGACATATTTTACAGGCAAAGTATTTTACTAGTGAATATTTTATATACTAGCTTTTGAGAGGTAACTTTGTATGACCCTCTCTTCCACAGCTGAAGATCACTGACATAGTGCCACTGGCTTTCTATCTGAGACACAGAATCCCATGTTGGTTCTGATGTACAATTTTCCTACCTGTAACTGCGGATAGAGAAGCTTATCTTCTCCTGGGAATCACGTTGAGCTATTTGTACAAAAAAGTACATCATTATGATGTTGGCTTATTAAAAATTTAAATAAATTTCTATTTTCTTTATAAAAAATGCCTTTATAATGTATTTCAGTTAAAGTTTAAGTCACCATTTCATTTTTACCATCAAACAGAAAATTCAGAATTTCAGAGGTGCGAGGTACTTTCATGTATGTCATCAAGACCCCTGGAGTTTGGGGCCAAGGTGGCTAGCTAACAGCGTGGGCAGTGTTGACAAGCATACAGTGCCATGGATGGGGTGGGTTGCCATCCCCACTGGCACCCCATACTGGAAAGCTCCTGGAGGTGCTGCAACACAGTGCCCTGTGCAGGGTACCCAGCCAAGCTGAGCACATGGGAATGATTGGCACATCTGAGGCAGCTGATGGAGACAGCAGACATGAAATCATTGCTTTCCCTAGAAAACCAGCTAAAACATAAATGACTGGCAGAGAATTCAGTGATGTTATATTTGCGGAATTATTTTTAATTGCTGCATTAATCAGGAATGCAACTCAGTTTTCTGACTTCACTTATTAGTTATACAGTCATATAATATAAACTGGAGTTGAATTAGTTGGCTCCACAGTTTGGCTTCCAAGATGTAAATATTTTGAAATTTTGTGGTGAGAACCTGTGTTTGCAGTCCGAGTTTGTTTGGAAGGTATGTGCTAGTTTGGGAAACATATCTTTCAAACAGACAGTAATGTTACCAGAATCAGAAACACATGTAGATTTTTGCCCCGAGTTAAACATGTATTTGGGCATGTGTGAGTGTGTATTTCAAAGACTGTCAAAAAGACATTATAACTGATTTCCTTCTAATGTGTTTAAAACATTTTCTTATGCTCTATAAATTTTCCTATAAGAGCAACAAAGCTTCTGGTGAGATAGCTGTTTGCTCAAATGTAGAAGTTACCAAAAAAAATAAAAATCCTCTACTGGAATCATAAAGCAAAAGCATATGTGCATATTTTGTTCTGAAAATGCTGCCTAATTCTCCTTAGAATTCAGCAGACATTGGAGTTACAAAGTGGATCCCAGGATGTGGCCAGGAAAGTTGTATCTCTATCACTAAAAATTAGACACAAAAAGAACACCTTTTTTTCAGTGACAACAGATGCAAAAATCTTGTTTGGATATAGCAGGGCAGAAATACACTGATAACTTTTTGTTCTTATCCTTAATGTTAATATAAATAACTTGTTTCTTTGTTTCCCCTTGTCTAGAAGTTTCAAAGCCTCAATGTTGAAACTAAAGCTGTGATAAACAGATTTGGATTATTTTATTTCTGACAGGGTTTTCATTTTTCTTTTTCTTTTTCTTTTTCTTTTTCTTTTTCTTTTTCTTTTTCTTTTTCTTTTTCTTTTTCTTTTTCTTTTTCTTTTTCTTTTTCTTTTTCTTTTTCTTTTTCTTTTTCTTTTTCTTTTTCTTTTTCTTTTTCTTTTTCTTTTTCTTTTCCTTGTTCTTGTTCTTTTTTTTCTTTTTCTTTTTTTCTTTTTTCTTTATATTTTTATTTTTATTTTTATTGAAATTAAGATTTAAGACTGCTTATTTACTTTTCTTGTCATTCTTCCTCCAGAAAATGAGATGCATTAGGTTTGGCAACCTGGTCACCAAAAAATTTTTCTTCCTTGTAAATTTTACAAAGCTAGATATGGTGGGAAACCTCTCTAATGAAAAGATGTTAATTTATTTTCCTCTCGTGGAAAATGCTTTTCTTCCATTTTCTCTTTTTCTGGGGTGACATGCAAGCCAAAGATTCTTATTCATACACCAACATTATAATGCAAAGAATGAAGTGAAAATATTTCTATTAGAAAAAGAAGAAATTTTTTATCTGTCAATTTTTATTGCTGCAGGTAAGAAAATGCTAATGAAATATAAACCCAGGAAGTTGTTCTTTTGGGATGAGGAATTGGGTGCTTAATGTGAGTCTGACGTATAGTCTTACCTAGTGCTGCCCAGAACTTTGCTAATATAACAGAAAGAACATTGTAGCTCCAGCCCTATGAGCTTCCTAAAGTCTTCAAGCAGGTCCTCATGAACGAGCTTACAGCCTGAGTTCATCTGATAACTCATAAATGCTGACATTGGCTGTAAATACTTTGCTAGTAATACAGTTTCATTTGGCTAAAGGGAAAATGATGCCCATTTTAACTGTAAAATGCAAGCTTGTATATTATACTTCATCAGCTGGTATTGTATCCCACTATCCTATTAAAAGTTAGAGAGATACCAAGCCAGACCTACAGAGTTAGCTGTGTATTTTCTGCAGAGGTGAGAGGATAAGAACAAAAAATGGGCTTCCAGGAGAAGCAGGAAGAAAAAGGAAGGCAAGCATATATTTTGTGTGCTTGTTTTTTTTCTGGCTTTGATAGGGAATTATCTATTATCATTTAATTGCTAGTTGCTTTAAAAGTGCTGATATAACACCTGAAACCACAATACTTTATCACAAAATGACTGGAAATAAAAATTGCAATACTATTCTTGCTAAAATGCTACCTTTATTTGAAAGTTGACTACCTTACTTGGTGTAATGGATGACATTTAACTGAACACTAGAGATTTTTACTTGAAACTGCCTGGCTTTCTTAGGCCTCCTATAAGTAAAACACACACACTATATATATGTACACAAGTGTGTATATATACACAATACGATGTATACATACTATGTACAATATACAAATATTCAATAATATTGTTTCCTTGATTATTGATGAGAAGTGTGAACCATGAGAAGAGTTTTGCAAATTTCCAGGTTAACAAATGCTAGAGAAAAAAATGCTTAATAATAGATTCCCTTCCACCCTTCTGGTAACACTAATTCTTTAAAATTCCCTAACCTGAACCACAATGCTCCACAGTGTCACCTATTACACACATTACTTTTACAAACCTGGGTATTTTCTAGTCCTTGATTATCTTGGTAACTCTGAAATAACACAGTTCCCTTCTTAAAAGGAAAAGAGTGGTTTTGTCCAAAATATGAGAGTTCAATATTTTCAAGCTCTTGCTAATGTATGATATGAGACCTAATCATGAATAAACCCCAAAAGAGATAAAATCAAGAGGTAAAGTGGTCAGACAGGTAGTGGGATATACAAATTTGCACTGCTCATCTGCCTGGAAGACTGTTGAAGCTATATCCATGTTAGTGGATACATCCCTTTGATACCTACATGGGATAACGACAGATCTGCAGATAAACTGACAAAAACTAACAAAAAAGCTAACAAACAGAGAGAAAGTAACTACAGCCCACCAAACCCTTTCTGAAACAATCTAGGTAACCAGGTGATTTCCAACCTGCTGCAGTCTTAAGCAAGATGTCAGAAGACAAAACAACATTTTATGTCTATTTAAGAAGGACAAGGAGCCCTGGTAAACTTGTTTGATGGTTGAAGAGAGGCTGATTGTCAGTGGCTGGAAGAAAGATCTTGCTAAATGATTAGTTTACCAATCACTATATTTCTGCTGACCTGTAATATAACACAAACTGCAGAATGAATACACTTTACAACACTCTTGGAGCCCACTACAAAAGAAATTTCACTGTTAATAGACGCCCCTTCCTTAAAAGCTCCTTAAAGTCCCCATTTCTTCTTTTGAAGTAGGTGAGAAGTTTGTTTCTCAATGGTGGAAGCTGAACTATACTTGCATTCTTTTCACAAGACTGGTGACATGTTATAAGCATAGCTATCAACTGGCCCAGTGATATTTGATGCAAAAATAATTACATTTATATGGATGTCTTTAATGGTCATTTTAAGTCGACATTGCTGGTCTGGAGCATACATAATTATGGTTATATAATATAGGTTGTTCAGCCTGGAGAAGAGATGGCTCCAGGGTGACCTTATTGTGGCCTTTCAGTACTTAAAGGAGGTTTATAAGAAAGATGGGGACAAACTTTTTAGCAGGGTGTGTTGTGGTAGGACAAGGGGTAATGGTTTTAAACTAAAAAAGGGTAGATTTAGATTAGATATTAGGAAGAAATTCTTTACTGTGAGATGAATGGTGAGATACTAGGGACACTGGTGGTGGCCCAGAGAGGTGGTAGATGCCCCATCCCTGGAAACATTCAAGTTCAGGTTGGATGGGGCTCTGAGCAACCCGATCTAGATGAAGATGTCCCTGTTCATTGCAGGGGGATTTACTTTTAAAGGTGACCTTTAAAGATGACCGTTAAAGGTCCCTTACAACCCAAACTATTCCATGATTCAAGGATTCTATAATGTTGATATCTAGGTTTGATTAAGGCAGGTTAGCAGAAACAGCTGGATGTTAGTCAAGAGTACTAAAGATGAAGCCAAGCTGAATGGAAACACAAACCTGAACCTGTAGGATTGTTCATAATGTCACTGTTTTTATGATGGGAACAAGCCTTAATAAAAGACAGGGGCCTTTGCCTGCTAATTTAAGGAAGCCTGAAATGCAACATGTAAGTTTACCTCTGTAAAGACAAATAGAATTATATCATCAAAAGCAGCTTTATCATTTTATTGATTGGAGGGAGAGGAAGGGAAGGATGTGTTAGAGAGTGAAACAGTTAAGATTACACTTTGATTACACTGGAAATATGAAGAGGACTCCTGTGGTCTCACTGTTGCTGACGGACTCTTACTGTGGCTGACTAAGAGATATGCAATTTTACCACATTCAGTTTTTCCTTATCCTCTTTATGTGCAGAAATTTTGATCCCATAAAGTAGAAGTGGATGTTAATTTTCCTAGCAGCTGATCAAGATCAAATGTATGCTTAATCTGTTTAGCCTCTGCTGAGTTGCCAAGACAAAGACAAATTTCTTCGAGACCTGGCTTGGTCAGAGCCAAATGGAGGTCAGCATCATAATGTCTGTGCACAAGAAAATACAAGCTCATGCTGCTATAAGCTACTGGGTGTATTGCATTTATCTGTATGCATCCTAGGAGTATGGTCAGTAAGCAACACAAGGGAACATTCATTAGTAAGCTTGTAACATGCCTTAATAATTTCCCTAAAATTAATTCTCTCTCATATACCAATAGTCAGGCATCATTCTCACCAATATGGCTGTTTGCATTTAAAAATAAACAACTTTGCATAGGCCTACAATGGACTATGGAAAAAGAAAAAAAAATATTCCCCTTTTCAGGTTTGTCATGTAAGATATATGTAAATATTTTAAAATGTAGTTGACCATTGACATGACTGTCTGAAATTCAAGGACAACTTTCAAAAAGTAACTTAGCTCAAGGCTGGTTCATGAATATCTACATTAATATAACATCATAAAACTATTTTGGAATAGTCTACCAGTGACCTGAAGGAGAAGGTCTCATTATTGTCTACCAAAAGCTTAATAATCTTCCAACTATGAAGTTAAAGAAGAATTTAATTTTTTTTATTTTTTTATTCTAAGATTATACCCACTCTGAGAAAAACTGCAGTTAAGTTAATGCCTGTGTTTATACCTTCTTGAAGAAAACCTCTAATGATCTCCCTAAACAGCAGAAAGAGGGACTGTGGTCATATATATACCTGGCTATGCCAGCTCTACAGTAATTTCACTGTGAAATGCAGGCGAAAGAGCCTATTCCCAGAGCAGGTTCCCAGGATCCTCGGTGAGTTACAAGCCTAACTTAAGATGTCTACTGATGCTGCATAAGATGTGCCTAACGTTCCTGCAATCAGATTTTGTTTGATTTTTGCTGTGTATACCTAAATTCCATTTGGGTAGGAAAGCCTGTGGCAGGGAACAAAGCGACTCTTTCTTCTTCCCTGAATGGAGATGAGGGTTTTGGTTTTTTTTTTTCCTTGGTTGAGAACTGTGGCTCATTTGTTTGAAAGACATTGAAAGCATTTGGTTTCTTATCGTGCTTCTCAAATATGAAAGTAAATTGTGATGAGATAAACTATAAAATATATACAACTTTAAGTAAGATTTTTCTGACTTTTTGGTTAATTATTAATAGCATACATCTGGAAAATAGGGATCTGACTGCCAGTGGCCAGAGAGCTTTGGAAGACAGTACTCATCTTTGTCTGTGCAGAAAGGGTACCCTGAAGCTACTGATGGCAATGAGCCATGAGACAAGTGATTATCAAATGTAAGGGAGGGATTGTTGGCTCAGGTTGGGCTGTGGCTTAGGAGTGCAGGGTACCTGTTACAAGCTGGTCATAGCTAACAGTTTAATAACCTGACACTGCCTGTTATAGGACTAGCAGGGCAATACAGCCTTCAGTTGCTTTTTAAATTTTATTCTTGGTAGGAAATCAGCTGCAAGATAGATTAGTTTTATTAATAGAGGAATGTAATTCTTTGCCAAAAGGCTAGCTTCAGCAAAAAAAAAAGATATTAGAAATTTAAACTAGCTTCAACAGAAGACAAAAGCATGGTAATATGATGGTGCATCCCAAGTACGAATGCAATATAATACTCAGTGCAGATGAGTTTTTAATATAAGCAGTAAAGAAATAAACTTGAAAGTGTGTTCTTGGTACTTCAGCAAGAATTAAAACATAACTCTAGATAGAAGTTCATGTTCATTTCATTTTATCCAGGGCTTTCTATGGCCAGAGAAAGTCACTGTGATTAAGAAGAAATGGGGTGATGGATAAATTACATGGAAATGATGTAAAATGTAATTGTTGTCACCTACAACCCTGCTCAGCCTTAGTTCAGATTCACTTATAGTTCAACGCCCACAGTGGGGGTTTTGGTGTAGGGAGACAAGTTTAAACTTGCTCATTTCAGGTCTGAATACAGGGAGACAAAAAAAACCTCCAGTGCTTTCCAGTACTAGAGCTACTCTAGAGCTCCCACCAGTGCAACTCAGTGATGGGAAAAGGAGAGGGTTCATCATAAATGAAGCCATAGTTGATTCAAGTATTTGAGCTATAGTATAAATAAGGCAATCTTTTAAAGACAGCACAGCTATTAAACAGTAATGAAGAACTGAAAAGCAACTCTGCATAATCATCATTCAGCTAAATGATGATTTCACAGATGGAAGAACAGATGAAATTCAGCCAAACAATTTTAGGGGCAAATGAATAGGCAATAATGTACTTAGGAAGCATTAGCCTCTCTTCATTCTCAGAGACAGTGACCCATTGTTCACAATTAATAAACCCTGAGGCACAAAGGGGACAGAGATAGTAGCTGCCTAAGATCTGTTCAAATCCACACAATAAAACAAGCATAGAAAACCGTACGTAACATTGCATCTTAACATCAAACAGAGCCTCAAATTACTTTCATATATTCAGATTAAAATGCAAGCCCAGCTAAAATATGACAAGTTACAACCCTCCTCCTGGATGTGACAAAAGTCACTTTTGATATAAGTTAAAGGACCATTGGTCACGTAGCAGTTTAGCTTTTCTTTGCTCACAGGCCTTTCTAGGCTGGCACAAAGAAGCGTGCGAAAGAATCACCAGCCCTTAAATGCCAGCTTGTCCTTGAGACCTGAAAACTCAGAAATAGTGCACTATTATCTGGTAGTAGTAAAGCAAGTTAAAAATGAGGACTGCACTGTGTGGCAAGCATCTGAGCCAGTAAAAACTCAAACTGGTGCCTTCAAGAGATGAGTGACTCTTTTCATTTTGATGACTACCATATCAGCAACTTGAAAAAGAAAAAATGTCTAACCGTAAATAGATAATACCACTGTGAAGAAAAGTGAGTGCTAGTAAGTCCAGTAGTTCATCCTCATAAATGAGTTTAGAGACAATTGTTATAACTTTTTCAAAAGAAAGTCTTTTTTTTTTTTTTTTTTTTTTTTTGTCACCTAGCAGTGTAACCATTACTTTTGTCTTGGAAAAATAGATAATTACGTGCTCTTTCTTTTGAGGATATTTTTTCCTCTAGTACATGTCAAAAGCTGGCTTTCACAATAAGGCTATTGGGTTACTGGTCTAAAACCTGAAGTACAAGAAAAGGACAAATAAATCTTTGCAGTAGCCATACTGTGGAAAAAAATTGTTTTTTTAAGTGACTACCATTTGAAATATTTTACATTTCTGTGTTAAATTTGATGCTGCAGGACATAATCAATGTAACTTTAGAACTACTATGATATTTTAACATATCTTGCTTTGACAAGCAGGATTTCTTCCTCTGTAGTTCTCCACCAGTTGTTTCTGTCCTATCTCTGCAGAAGTTCAGACCTGTAAAATTACAGTTATAATGGAGAAAAAGAATAGGAAATTGATGCTTATTTACTTGTTAAATACCATAATTACAGGTCATTTAATTAAATCATCAGACTGTGTGTTTAAAAAGCAATCCAACGGAAGTAGAAGTACTCTGTGGCATGATACAACCAAAGTATGATAAGTCATTTTCACAGGAGATTGTAAATAAAAAAAAAATATCTAAGTGAGCTCAGAAGGAGAGCTCAAGTCATGGAGGATAACTGCTGGACACAAAATCAAACCTTGAGATGAACAACTTGCACAACTGAGCACTGGTGGACTGTTGTTGATTGCAGATTTCTGGTTAGGGACTGAGTCTGGGAGGCTATAACGAGAGAGGGTATTTGTTTATTTATTTATTGTGCTATACTTGGCCTTTTATTATATTCTTTCCTTTTATGTTTTCTACTTGTCAGTGTCAGGTGGTGTACTGCATGATGGTTTTTAATCCCATTTTAGGACAGGTTGTCCCTAGTTTAGGGGCATGTCATCTTGCTGGTGACTTTGTGCAGTCGTTGTATTCCCAATACAGTATGAGATGCCCATTTTCTGCAAAGGATTCATCCCATCCTCCTCTCCTTAGAGGCAAGGAGGAGGCCAAGCTCTACATTTACATTGCACTGTAAGTTTGAAAAAAAACATGCACTAGAAAAATTTGGTCCCACCATCCAAGATACCTAAGAAGTATCCTTGGGGCACAAACAAAGAGCCAGAAATTAGTAGTCTGCATGTACTAGCCCTTAAATAGCACATGACATCCAGTCTCTTTCCAGACATGAAAAATCTCTACAGGTAAGCAAAGTAACTTATAGCATGGGGATGGTGACAAGGTGGTATAGGAAGATGACTCCTGAATTGCCAAGACAGGAGCAAAGAAGCAACAAAATGAATGTGTCATGGTGGCCATTCAACCTGACTTGCCTCTAGGAAAGGTAAAATGCAGAAATACTTTCTGAGTTACTAAAACCTAAAGTTGCAGAAGGCTTATGAAAATTTTCTACCTTATTGTGTAAATATGGTAAGTGTAAATATTCCTGTGACTAGGAAAGCTTCAGTGTGCCTATTGTGGTGTTTTAGACGTATCATGGTGGAACTGTTGCTTGAACTCCAGAAGGTTTCCAGCAGTCATGAAAGACAGAAAGAATTTTGCTGGAAAAGGGAGGAAGGTCTTGGGAAAAACTTGTGCAATAATGACCTAACAAACCTAAACACTGAAGCTAATTAGTTATATTTCTCATGCAGAAAACAGATATCTGAAAAAAAAGTGCCCTTTGTTGCATTGTTGTAGTGACAAATATAGTGGGTTGTTATGTGGGTACTAAAGATGGAGGAATACTGAATGCCAAGATACTTAATGTATGTTTCGCTGGTTTTGAGTGATTTTCATCTTTAAAATAATGGAAAAGCAGTGTTGGTGGTGGGGGAAAGGTACCAATGTTTTTGGCTTATAGACAAAGAGGTGTCTTTTTTGTAGGACTTACTAGAAATAGTATGTTAGTAGCGGCAGTATGGGCATGCAGGTAAAGAAAACAATTCTTTTCAGAGATAAAGCCTGTGAAATGAACATGACATGTTAGGCATATTGTCATCTAGTTAGCAGAGCACTGTATTAAAGATTAACCAAAAGTGTAAATATATATTCAAAATTTATTAAAAATTCTGGTCTTGTGCTGTAATGAATGATCAGTACCCAAATAGCAAACATTTCGTAAATAAAGCTTTCTATTTCAGTTTTGGTAAAGCTGGCATACCTCATGTTTTCTTTATTAACTTCTCCACTCAGAGCATGTCTGAACAAACTAAAACTTGACATTATTGTGTTCACTATGACTTTTTTTTAATTGAAGATTTTTGCAACTTAATATTTCCAGTATAATTTTAGAGAACGTTCCAATTACAAATCACAATTTCACCACAAACTAAATATCAGAAAAAGTTAGTCTTTCCTTCCCCCAAATGCCATGCAAAACCTAGCATTTTTTCTGTATTCTTACATCTCTAGAAGTAACAGAAGAACCATATGGTTTGTTTTTTCTGTTACTTAATAAGAGCAAAAAAATGACTGCTGCCAGTGCAGTGAGGTGAAAAATGTGTATGCTTTAATGCTCAACAAAGTGTCATGAAAAATGGGTCATAATGCTTTAAAAGAGGTTAAACTGAAAGATTAATATATATTGCCCTCCCATCCCATGGAGCTCCAAAACTTAAATGTGACTTTTTTGTAGGCAAATTCTGGGAAGGATTAAAAATAGAGCTTTGTGCATGTAACTAACACAAAAGTAAAACAAATTGACCATATTTTAAAGAGCAGGGTAGGGCAGAAGAGGGCAAACATTTTAGACTGCAGGTGACAAAGGAAGAATTCTTCTCAAAGTTCAATTGCCAAATTTTAACTCTTGAAAATGACATACCTGGAGCAATGCACACTTAAAAGCTGCTAACTCTGACAGCCCTAAAAGCTCTACAGGGAAAAAAAAACGTTTCTAGCTTTTATGCCATTAAGCAAAACTAAAACTAAATCCTCCAGTAAAAACTTTGTTAGATATGAATAACAACTTCTTTAATATAGCTCAGAGGTTGATAAGAAATCTATAAGGAAAATTAATGAGGATTGACTACTGATGGGGTTAGGTATCTGACTGTCTTTGGGAACATTAATGTCTAGAAGCATTGGAATGGAATGCTGGATGAGGGAATTCAAATTGTGGATCCTCCTGTGTAAGCACTAGCCCAGGCCTCTGGGTAGACGTGATTGCCAGGATCCAGAGGCAAAGGAGCTCAGAGAGCTTGCCACGTCACTTGTCTTCATGCTTTGAGCATAACAGGAACACCTTTGTGCAGTGCCAGCATCCTGAGTTTAACTGCAGTCTCCTGTGTCATGTGTTGGCCACTCGGACAGAAGCCCTGTGCTATGGCATGGACCCAAGTCCATCCCAGCCTGTCCCCTCTGGTTTGGATAGCAACATAACCTGGCTAGAAAACTGCTCAGAAAAAAGAAGGGAAAAGTAAGGAGTCAAACTGCCTGTGGAATGATCACGTATCAGTCAGGTTGCCAGAATATGCCAATTACTGTCATTTAATGCTCGATATGAAAGCTGTGGGCTGGGGCAAAAGAGAAAATTAGAAAAGTTTGAAGATGATATATTTTGATTTCCACTAAAAACTACAGATCTATGTTCTGCAAAGAGATATAGCCATTATTTGAATACTAAATTCATTGTTTTAGAAAAGCATGCATGATTGTAGGGAGCTTGATGCAAAAAGAAGTCATGGTCAGGTGTCAGACCACAAAACAATGCACATTCTACCATTATTCTCCAGTTTATTCAAATGTCATCGATTCTATTTCAAAGTTTAGTGAGCAAGAGGACAGAATAGCACTGCCGGAAAGCAGGCTTGATCCTGGATTAGTAACAGAAAAGTTAATAAATCGAAGAAACTGAAAAACTGGCTGAACAGGTTTTCCAGGGCACATTGTAAACCGAGAAAAGTGAGAATGAATAGACGAGCCGTCCTGGGAGCCGGAAGGACAAAAGAATTGGAAATGCAATTCTTCAGTGTTTTATCACACTCATAGACTGTGTGGCATGCAGTAAGATATTTAACCCATAAACTATAATATTAGTAGATAAAGTCCGTAGATGAATATGGCATGCCAGGCAGGGGGGAGGAGCCTGGCAGAGGGCATCAGTGGTGTTTTCCTAGCATGGTAGCTGGGGTTACAAGAAGGGAGCCCCTTCTGCAAAAAGTGCCAGGAGGAGTGAGAAAATGTTCTTTTTACTGCTGGGTGGTCATCAGTGGCACAAGGTGTCAGAGCCCCAGTTCTAGTGGTCTGGAAGAGTGAAGAAGTGTTGATATATGCTGCAGGGTCCTGTGCCTGCCTTCACCCTCAGATGAAGGAGTTGAAGCCTACAGAAAAGGTGGCAGGGCTGCTGGATGAAGGCCACTAAGTCAATTCTGCCATATCATGTTTGGAAATTCAGTAAAAATTGAAAAGGTGTTACCAATAGGGGGAAAATTGCTAATTTTGTTTCATGCTTTCTATTGGAAATGTGTGGTCCCACATTCACCCTTCATGCAAAATGTTGAATATATAATCCTGATAGATTTATGGAAAAAAACACTTCTATTGAATGAGTTCCAAAGCAAACACGGTGTGTTTCCTGTCAAGAACAGGGAATTTGTTGCTCAAAAGCAGACTATTTTCCATGAACCTTGGGAACCACAAAGGAACAGGTAGGGAAAGTTTGAAAAGGAGGTTACAAACACAGGATGAGCTTCTAAAATGGTTTCAAAATTTGTGGAGTCCCAATAAACTTTTATGGGACTCTTCTCTTTTCCCTTTTATTTTAAGGAAAATGTGTCAATTCTCATCCAGTGGGAATCACCCATTTAATTTCTGCATGACACTTCAGTAGTTAACTTGTTCACAATAGTGTTTTGCTTAACAAGTGTCTACATCATGTGGGTGAGGTCTATTTGGATAAGGGATACCTAGAACTGATGTTATAGTAAACACCAGTTGCATACAAAACTTTACCTCAGTTAGTGGAAACAGGCAAGGTAACTCATGCTGCAGGTTGGAATTAAACAGGAAACTCAAATAAGGAAAAAATGCTTGATAATAGCCAACTATTCGATACCGGAAAAGCAACTGGTATCGGTCTTTTAAGAAAATGCAGAATTTGAAACTATACACTAACATATACACTCACATACTTTGATTGACAAAGCATGACTTGCTTTTGACAAGGTGTGAAGTGTAATGGATTGACAGAATGAACAGTTCTTTCAGAAGCAGCAGCTTCATGATTTAAACTGGTTTTGTAGCTTAAAATAAGGGTTTGTATGTTAGCGCTTAACTAAAGATATGAAGAAGGCGGCAAATGGAAGAATAGCCTGGCAGTAACCTTCATATAGCCTTGGACTATGGAAAGCACTAAAGTGTCAGGCAATAGGCCATGCAATGAAACCGCACGGGAATATAAAGTAAGTTTTTCCTCTGGATACTTTTCTTTAAAGACTGAAACAGCGATCCACATCAGAAGTTTTAAATTGACCTAAAGAGTTCCTATTAACTCTCTAAACAGGGCACAAAACATTTTCTTGGTCTATTTGAAAAAGAATCATTGGACCTTCATTATTTCTCTTGGGAAACATGTATCTCGCTCAGAGGATTTGCTTTTTTACAGCACCTTGATGTTGCTGAGTTGCATAGAGTTTTTCCTTCACAGGCGTCAAAGACCATTAATGAAGCACTTCTTTTGTGAAGTGCTGTATGAAAGGAATATTGTACATAGATCTTTTCTTTTAGCAAGTACTTCTACCATAAATTTACATGCTGTTACTAAGAGAGAAGTCTGCAATTCTTTCTAAAGAAACAGCAAAGGTTAAAAACCTAAATCTTACCAAATAACTGACTGTTTTTCCAAGCTGGGTAAGAAATTAGATGATGAAGCTGGCCAACTGACAGGAAATTTTTTTCAAGCCATTTTTGTGCTGCGTTAACAAAGGAGCAAACATGGGTTATTGCTAGCATAGGGCAGTTGTCAGTGTGCAAGAAGCCAAATCAATGAAATCAAAAAGGTGCAGGGCAGGCAAAGACAGAAATTAGTAGAAGAAAAATAAAATAGGTAATCCTTACTGATGAGAAAAAAATGGAAAGTGTTAGACATGTCAGAGGGAGTTAACTAATTAAGTTCTGGAAAGATCAGTCATGGGACCTTTAGTAAGTAGGTATATTGAATAAATCTGGCAAAATGACTAGAAGCATGGGGATGAAATGCACCAAGACAAAGCTTGGCAGCATCTTTAATAAAAAAAAAGAAGCAGAATATTTTGCACAAAATTTATGTAGCAAATATAGAATAAAATTCACAGTACAAAAGGCAAGACCTTGTACTTGCATGCTAGGCAATATTGTAAATTGGTAGTCTCAGTCTATTACAGCATAAAAGAAGAAAAGCCTGGCTGTAGCAAAGGTTATTATAGGCAATTCTGAATTTGCCAAAGGTGCTCCTCGTAGAGAATGAAGCAATAATGGCACTGTATATTTCAGTTAGGAGACTTCTTCAACCTCATTAAGAGAAACTTATGTACTGTTGCTTCAAAAGGTTGCTCATTTACACAAGGATAGTGATGACCAACATAATACCTGGGAGTTTTATTTCATATACTAATGAAACTTTGCAGAAATAATAGGATTATATGTCTCTAATGCACAAGAACATTTAAAAAAATACCACGAGAGAATAGAGATGAGAAGAGAGAACAGGAACCTTTTCTGTCCTGTGGATATGACAGCCGAAGCTGAATTTCATGCCTGTTTTTTCTTTGTTTGTTTGTTTCTGTCTTTTGTTTGTGTGTTTGTTTGTTTTTAATGACGAACATGCTGTAGAACATAATTTTTCCCATGGTTTACAGGCAGCAGGTTGAAAATAATGTGAACACAGAAAACATATCAGTAATGATAGATCATTTAGTAACCTGGGTGCCACTGTGATCAGTAAATGTGCATTGGTACTGCTTAGTCCTTATTCAATTGCAAAATAAAGGAACAAACACCCCCCCCCACCAAAAAAAAAAACAAAAACCAAAACCCAAGCCCATGGTCAGTATTAAACTTGTGTTGTTTTTAACACTGGAAATGTAGAGGGCTTTTATCCTTTAGCAAAGTCATGCTTGTGCTCCATTGCGAGAGCGAGGACGGAGGGGACATATCTAGCTAACTGAAGCCTTCAGCCCCTTTCAACAGTCAACTTTGGCTTGTTTAGTTACAAATGCTAGAGGCACTTTCAATAGCCATAGCATGGACATAGCATTCAACAGCAATGAAGCAAAATTCTGTATGTTTAAATTTGGTTTTTCAAGTAGGATGTGATTAGGGCTGAAATATACAGAAAAAGTTGAAAGAGGGTCCCATTTTTCAGGTAGCTGTTTGTTCTTTACCATCCACACTGCATACGTTAAACAATATGAGGTTTAAGTTGATTGATTGAAGTGTTCATTTGATAAAATACAATAGAAAATGAAATTTTGAATAGAAGGCATTTAGGCACCTCTAACCATTAGGTGATAATTAACACAGACCTATAAGATAAAAATAGGAGAACCATGAATGGTATTTCTTGAGAGGAAATAACTAGAATTGAGTAGCCGCAGTAGACAAGTATTAAGGTGTGCCATAACAGCTAGGATGGAAGTATGAAATAAAAAGCAAGAAAGCAAATGCTTTTAAGGAGGATTGTTCTTTGGTAGATGCTTGTAGCTGGCTATTTAAATATTGAGTTTCCTGCTGAATTGCCACCTCTCTGCTGAGGACTGCCAAACTGGGAATGAAGCAGAGTCAATTTAGGGAAAAGGAAGATAAGTTCCTGGCGGGAAAGTGATGATTAGAAAGGTTAAAATACTCCTCAAACTAATCTCTTATACTGACGTATCTCTGTGGTATAAGGTTCAATTGTTCTGATTACCATGTTCTTGCAGACCCCTATGGTGGAAGGAGTTATGTGAATGCAGCAGCTTAATGAACAGGGAAAGGAAGGAGATAAACATCAGGGCAGGCACTGCTGGTGTGCTGAGAAACTAATTGCATCTGGGGCGGGGGGGCTGTAATCCAGAATGGCAAAACTCTAACTAGAGAATGCCGGATAGTCATAAAAGATGTGCTTCATACCAGAGTATATAGGAAAGGAATCCAAACCATCAAGGTTGGGAAAGGGGTGTAGCCGTATCTATCTGAGACACAGAAACTGGGGATCAGAGTTGTCAGAAATGGAAGCATACAGTGGTAAAGAGACAGCTGAAGAGACAAAAGAGGAAGTTACTTGAAATATAGCCCATTAAAAGTTAAAGACTTCACGGTTAGTTAAATTACTCTAAATTACTGAAAGATTAAGAACATTGTTTAAGCTGAGTATTTGTCTTTTGCACAAATATGTTAACTATAGCCAATTAAATTTGCCTAATCAAGCTTAACAATGCTACATGCTGTTTCTCATTAGAAAGTCACTATTTTTAAAAAAATTGACTACTTGAAATGTAATGGTAAAGAGATTCTGTATGGATCTCCAAGGGTGCAGCCATCTGACTCTCTGGCTTAAGAGTAAGTTGATGTCACTGCCTAGCATTTGTCCCAGGAAAAGAAATTCTTGCTCTTGTTATTTTCTTTCTGCAACTGAAAAGCATAAGGAAAAGAACATCTGCTTTCTGTAAAACTATGAAAGTGGTAAAAGTATCTTGGGCAATACTACAGCACTTCTGCTCATGTTCAGTAGAACCAGGTCTGCAACTCCAGCCTTCTTAGGGCAAGTAACACTTAAGCCTCAGAACAAAACTCAGCTGGAAACACGGGGGCCGGGCAAATACTGCAAAACCTAGTGGGAAATGCAGAGAAGGACTAACCAGATTTAGGATTTCTGAGCTGAAATGAGCATGACTTAAGATGATACAGAAGTTACAGCTCTTTTTAAAGGCACAGGAATTATTATGGTCTTTATTTCAAAATGCCCCTCTGCAAACACTTACAGATTAAGACTGCAGGATGCTTGCTAATGGCCTCAGGCCTGACTCTGCTTCCCAAGCGCACGCTGAGTTGAAGAAAGATCTATGCTTATTGCTGAAATAGAACTTGACAGAAAGGCAGGTAGCTCCTTGGATATTCTTTAGGACTTACTGTAAACATATAATACAAACTGATGAAGCCTGCAAGACTGATGTTACTTACCGCCTCCACATTAGGAATGCATCTGTATTACTTCCCAATGCCATTGTACGAAATTACTCCAAGGATCAACTCCATAGCTCCTGTGAAGCAGGCTGGTGAAGGGCAAGGGCAAATCCCTCAGGAGCAGCCCACCTCTCTTTGCTTGTGTTCTGACTATTCAGAGCTGGGGGGGAGGAGAAGAGACGTCTTTTGATTTTGCCACAACAGAGGCTGCCTGGGGACTTCCAGGCATAAGTGGTCAAGTTCATGCCCAGTCTTTTCAACTTGGTAAAAGTTGAAAGACTCGTCTTGGTAAAGACCAGGAGGTGTTTCAGGCACCTGGGAAGGTGAGCAGCTCCCCATGCCCTTCCAGGGATCCCTTTATGGTGCATGGCCACAGTGGATGATGGAGAGAGAGACAGGCTGAGGGCCCAAAACAGACGTCATTGGCAGGTGTATGAGTAGCACTTACCTGGGGAAGGTGATCCCAATGGGAGACTGTTTTTTTGGAAGAGGACAGCTACTGTCCATAATCTGATGTAGGAAGGGTACACAAGAAGGATTTTCATAGCCATGTATATGAACAGAAAGCAAATTTACAGGCAGTGACAATAGCATAAATGAGCACCTCAGCTCCCTAAAATCATAAATAGCACTCAGTCCTGACTAACGTTTTTCTTTCCTTAAGCATCAGGTGCATCTTTTAGTTAAAGAAAAAACAAAACAGCAAAAACCAGAGTCTAAATGCTGTCTTTCTTCTTTTTCACTCACCACAGCACAGTCTAAGATGCTGAAGGTGTATCTTAGGTTGGACTCTAGATAAAATAAGTATGTGGCCCAGAAGGCTACTAGCCTTCTTCCTTGTTGTCTCACTAGTTTCAAGCTTCTTTTGTGCTGGCAGAAGTTACTAGAGCTGATACACTAACCCTAGCAAAAACACTGTTGGACTAGGAGGGCTTATTAGCATAGAGCCGAAAGGAAGTATGTTACCAGAAATAACTTCTGACACTATAAGGTGGAGCCACCAAAACAGTCATCCATGAGTATGGTGTGGTTCATAAGAATACATCCCTCCTCAACACATCTGCTCCTCTGCTCCCACATTTTG
The DNA here is from genome assembly GCF_964106895.1 of Numenius arquata. Taxonomy (NCBI): domain Eukaryota; kingdom Metazoa; phylum Chordata; class Aves; order Charadriiformes; family Scolopacidae; genus Numenius; species Numenius arquata. The sequence goes on along the minus strand of NC_133576.1, from coordinate 21,483,137 downwards.
GAAGAAAATGCTGCCTGCAGCTATGCTAACCGTCCTCAGTAATCCTTTCTATCCTACTCATTCAATGGGAATCCCAAGCTTTTAATGAAGAACCAACTGAACAAAAAGATCAGGGGTCACACAACTGTCCAGAGAGATCTGAAAGGTGGAATGTGAATCCTAAAATACAGCCTTCCTGAATGGGTTTTGAGCACTGGGCTACATCAGATGGGGTGAACAAAAATGGTCTTGATACCTAAGAAAAGGAGAACCATAAGCATTTTTAGCCATGCTCCTTGTTACATGGCAAGCCTGTTCAGCGTGAGCAACAATGAACAGTCCTTTAGGTGGTACCTAAATGAGCTGAAAAATTTAAAATTTAATATTTTAACAATGAATATTTTAATAATGTTCTAAAGGTTAATAAAAGAGCAGGATAAGTTTCTTCTGAGGAAATAATAGTGCTTACTTTTTGAGTTTTTGCCCAAGTGATGAGTAAGTAGTCGAGATGGAGATCAGAATTATTAATGAACTTTTATTTCAAAATGATTCTTGTCCCTTTCTGGAGAGACAGACCAACCTTTGTGAGCCTATAATTTGTTTTGAGTTGCCAGTCCTTGAGGGTTTGCATTTTGTAGTCTTGGGAAAACAGAGAATGCTTACTGCCTGTCAGCTTTATTTTAGTCTGTTTAATACATTTACACAAGCTTACAGTGAAAAACCTCACACTTTATACTAGCAAAGAGAAAGGATTAGATTCTTGATTACACAGATTAGAAAATATTGCCCTTCTGTTATTGTGAGTAAAATCATCACCTGAGGCTCGCCCTTGGGTCTGGTGAGCAAATGAATCATTTTCTGACCTTTTCCCTGCTTGCTGGCCTGATGGACACTGGTATTTTTCCATGGCTATTTTTCTACAATATACACAAAATTTACACAAAACTTTTGACTGTGCCTGAATTTCAGTGATGTCACTGGGCTTCTCTGGTAGCATCCTGTGATAAATCTAAAGATGACCATCTTTCTGCCTGTGGACATGAAGTCCCCTCCTCAACCCATTCAGGTCTTCAGACCTCAATGACCCTGTAACCCTTTTGAATAATTATCCTGGTGCAGCTCTTCAGAAGTCTTGCTTGTAAAATCCCTAAGTTATTTCTCTAAAGCCACTGTGTCAAAAACGACCCTGTTGACAGCAGTTGTGAATCAGTGGTAAGCTCATGTGAAATTTGGAAGTAAAGCAAGGTCTGCCAACGTGGCAAAAAGTCAAATGAGCCAAGAGTTGTTTATTGGCAATTAAAAGCTTAAAAGCTTAAACTAGGCCTATAATCTGTACTTTTTGTAGAAAGCACTGCAGGTCATACAAAATGAAGCACTTGTTTAACAAATTGGGGAAAACTCAGAAAGCTATGATTTTGCACTATAGTCACTGATGCTTGGCAACTTGTACCTTTAGCCTAGGCAGCCTTTCATGATATTTCATAGCCTCGTAAAACTCACTTTGGCGATAGAAATCAATCTGGTTATTGGACATGCTTGAAAGAAGCTCCATCTGCTCTTACTTTATGTACATGCTGTTGAATAAATAGGTAACTTCCTGTTAAATAAAGAAGATTTTAATCCATTTTGTTATACAAATCAAGCCAGCTAGACTGGATTTGGAAAAGCCTGAATAGCCTTCATATAAGAAAGCCAAGGGCAATATCAAGTTCTCTTGTGCTGGTAGCACAGACAGCACCAACTGCCATAAATATCCTGCGGTAAAATATATTCATATAGAGGAATAGCAGAAGCAACTAACACAGAATTTGCTATCGATCTTGATCAACTTCAAAAGTCTGTGGAAATATGAACTGCCCTCATACTGTGCTCATCGGATAAAATTAAAATGCTTAAATAGACTTCTTGATAGCTTTCATTTAAAAACCTGTAACTATTAAACGTACCAATAAAAATATTAAAGTACTGGAAGCAAGCAAATAAAGTACATGTAAAGAATTGAAAAAGAGGCTTCAGTCTGTCAATTATAACATATAAATAACTCTAGACCAGCGAGCAGGCACAGAATTGAATGGTTTTAAATTGGAAGAGGGGAGATTTAGACTAGATACCTGAAAGAAATTCTTTACTGTAAGGGTAGTGAAGCACTGGAACAGGTTGCCCAGGGAAGTTGTGGCTGCCCCATCCCTGGAAGTGTTTAAGGCCAGGCTGGATGGGGCTTTGAGCAACCTGCTGTAGTGGAGGTGTCCCTGCCCATGGCAGGGGGGTTGGAACTCAGTGATCTTTAAGGTCCCTTCCAACTCTAACCATTCTATGATTCTATGATTCTATGAAACTAAGAAAGAGTTGATAGCAACTCTGTTTATGCTTTTACAGGACTATAAACAGGCTTGGCTCAACTTAAATTTTTAATGAAAAACTCCTTAAAATCAGTTTCTGTTTATGCTTGCCAGTGTCTACTGCTAGTTATAATTTTTGTTAACTTCAGTCTCTCTCTCCCTACAGTCTCAAGCTGCAGTATTTGCCAGTGGGGTCAAGAAAAAATAAGGCAGAGTAACATGAAGAAAAACAACCAGCTTATCATCTCACAGTTCTTTGTTCAAACGTTTAAACTGTCTTAATAGTGGAGTTTTAAGAAATACCATAAATAAAAAGGAAAGACATCGAATCTTCATGCAAAACCATGCATGTGAGAAGGGCCATGTTCTGTGTATGCCTTTTAATGATGAATTGTTTTAAAAATGAGCTATATTACTATCTTCTTCTTTTTTTTTTCTTTTATAGTGGTGGTGAAACTAAAGGTCACTTGTTGTTTTAAGTATTTTTCTCTTTAACAATGCTGTGATAATCTGGCCCAGTCTGAATAAAAACAAAATATGACTGTGTTCATCCATGTTAGAATAAGCAATAAGGAGAACAAAGGAGCTAGTAACCTTTGTAGAATACAAACCAATTAAAAGATATCTTGGATCAAAATAGTTTCTATGATCTTCATTATTAATTTATAATTTCTGTGGAAAAAAGCTGAAGTAATGAAAGGAAACAAATTAAAGGTACAGACAAGCACAATATAGAGCTATGTGGAAATGCACTTTTGAACTTTTGACTTCTCTGATGCCTTTTGTCTGCTAATCCATGTGTCAGAACAGCATTCAGGATTTCTGAGCAGAGTCCTGGAATTTAGGCACACCTGACTGACTTTTGGTCGCTGTGCCCACATGCTTTGCATGCATGATAAGTCTGTATCTCAATTGTTTTATTTAGCACTCCATTTCACTGTGTGCAATGGTCTTTGGAGGAGTAGTCAGCTAATTTGGTGTTGGCTACCTTACACATTCCTGCCAATCCTGGTATAATGATCCACAGTGCATTGCAGCATACCTGCACTGATTGAGTTAGGCACCTCTACACCCCCACTGTTTTTGGATCATTTTGATAACACGTGCCTGGTTTTAATGTTAGGGGGCTGCTAATAATATCCATTGGGTGCAAGTAAATAATGGACGAATAACCTCCGTAACCAGGAGTGTGACACCCAGCTACGCACCAGGGCTCCCTGTGATGTACACACCAAGGTACTTTTCTGTGGAGAAACTGAAGAGTAGTCACTCAAACAAGTCATTCACCTCTGGTGTGTGAGCAGGAGATTCTTTTTTTAAGGTCGCTTCTAAAATTCTCCTCTTTTTTTACTCCTAACATTCAAAAGATTGCAATAGGACCTTTAGTAATGCTTTTAATACCAGCCAGGACTATAAAATTCTAGAGATCTGTAAATGTTAGCTTAAGTTGGAAAACAACAAATAACATCACAAAAGGGTGCTTGCTCTTCTCTACAGTGGTTATTCTGCATATGCAGTTGTTCTACCAACAGTACCCGCAGTGCTTCAGTCCCAGAAGCCAGAAGTGAAGCCAGCTATGTGCTGCAGTGCAGTACAGCTAACAGCAGCTTTGCCATCGCTTGTTTGATACTGTCAGGAGCCTGTGTATAGCCAGGAGTCCCTTCCCATCTGCTACCTCTGTATGATGTACGCAGCACCTGTACCAAAACCTTTAAGCCATATAGCTTTATTTGTAGTACTGATTCATTTATAGCTCATCCTGAACAGCAAGAGGGCTCTTCTTTCTTCTCCTGACACAATACAAGAAACTCTCATTAAAAATGGCACCAACAGTGAAAACCGTGCAAGATTTTAAAAGCTGATTTATCCACTGCCTGATGTGTTTTTTCCCACACACGCATCAGCTGAGGAGACTATCTCACCAGCTAGACACAGTCTTCCCCTGACTGGCCCATTAGCTTCCTAAACGGAATCTTTCACATCCAGAACTCTTTCATATTATGTTGTCTCATTTTTTTGGTCCCTGCATTTACAAATTCAGGGAAGAAGTGGAGAGAGAGACAGATGTAATGAGTTCACACTGCTTCTTTTCAGCTGTCTGAGCAGAGTCTCCTAACCTCAGGAGCTTTTGTGCAGCTGCAAATCTAGAGCAATTTGCTGCAAACCTAGAGCGTATTTGTGAAACTGGTTTGAGACACATTTTCTAGATAAACTGCAACAAGCCAGTTCACCCTGACTTATTTATATTTCATTACATTGTTATTCCAAAACAAAACACTAGGAGGTATTTCTGGGCATCAACTGACAGCATATTGCGTTCCTCCAGCTCCAGATATTTACCCTGTCTTTAATACACTGTGACTGCATGTGCAGTGGCACATCAAATAGCTTGCCTGAGGCTGAGCAAGGCTTAGACTAACATTTTCATACTCAAATTTTATTGTATAATTTAACACAATTAAGAAAATACAGATAAGTAAATATTTGGGATCTTTGCTTTTTGTTGAAGTGGGAGAAACAATTCAGAATTTACCGGCGAGATTCATTCTTGGGTTTGATACTTAGCAGTTTTCATTTATGGAGCTGTCTAACCTATTAGTTCCTCAGTCCTGTGGAGAGATTTAATAAGAATACTTTTATGAGCCTGTTGTGGTGACAGTTATAATCTCTTAGTTTAATTTTCCAACTAAAGATATTTCCACTGCTGGGGCCCCGGTGATCAGGTATCTGATCTTCAGTATCAGCATCATTTGAAATAGCATCAAATGGGCTTCTTTTTTCTCAGTTGTAAATAACAAAGAGAGAAATAGAGCTAATCAGTTACACGAGCCATGACTCAGCCCTGTTGCCCAAATTAGAAGTGTGTTAGTTCCATTAAACAAACAACTAATTTGGCCACTTTTTCTGAGCCCTCCCCATAGTGGAAAGCATGTGTATAAGAAGAGGAGTGAGGAGATAAAGCATACTTTGCTTTCTAAATCTGTATGCATAACTTCAGGCTGTATGAAAAGACACTTTAAGTGTCAAAATGGAAGAAGATGTTCCCATCTTTTCTTCCAAACTGTAAATAATCTGACAATCAGAACTTTGCTGGGGAAAGGCTGAAAGCTCCTCCCATGCCCAGTTACAAGAAGTATTTTTGCATTAGAAAGGAAGTTTTAAATCGGCATGTCACATTAGAGTAATTTTATCCTAGAATTTCTACTGCTTTTTTTTTTTTTTTTTGTTAGTTCTGTATCAGTACATCTCCTGCAGTAGCACATCTTTATCACCATTGGGGAAAGATTTGCATGATCTCACTGTGCTGACAGATTTGACAGACCTAGTGCACTCTAATTATTTCTAGGGTTTTCTTCCTTTCCCACATGCAAAAGATTTGCACTAAAGCCCTCAATTTTCATTGAAATAGTTTCCAAAAAAGTCTATGCTCCTGTGTAATCTCAAAATCTCTGAATTAACCTAAGTTCTACATTAGATTTCCCCTATATTTTTGCTCCTGACTTTTGTAATTTCTTTTTTCTTAAAGGTAAAATTTAATACAGATTTTCCATTCCAGAAAAACTTAAAATTGCATAGTTCTAAACAATGGTTGCTTCAAGTTTTGTGAACATAGAATTTAACAGATTTGACTAAGTTTTGCAAGATGGGAGAGGAAGAAATGCCTTATATCTCCAGTTATAGTTGCTTGCAAATCAGGAACCTGATATACACATTCAGCTGATACTTTGACTTGTCTTTTTCATTAATACATGAACATACTCATTTGAATTAAATGAAGAGTTCTTTCCTTCATCTTCCATCATGCTTTTCAGACACTTTTATCATAATCTGTTGCTTAGACACTGGAAACAAGAATACTTTGTCCCAGTTAGGAAAATGTAACAGATACTGTTAAGTGTTTCTTTGCCTTTCCTGCATCTGCTAAGAAGTCAAATTCCTTGCTACTCAATCTCAAAAAGCAGTATCACTGCCTTTTTCACAGGCTCAGAAGTTAGTTACATGGCTCAGCAAGCCACAGAAGGAAATGGAGGTCACTAATTTTCCATAACACTTTTGAGTCATTTGAGGGCATCAAGTAAGTTTTTTATTGCATTTTAAAATAAGGTGTTGAACTGTCACTCCTGCATGTTTTGATGTGGAGGACAGATGACAAATGGAGGCATTGGAGTGGATTTAAGAATGCAGCAGAAAGGACAGCAGAACAACCTGGTCTAGTGGAAGGTGTTCCTGCCCATGGCAGGGGGATTGGAACTAGATGGTCTTTAAGGTCCCTTCCAACCCAAACCATTCTATGATTCTGTGATTCTATAAAAGGAAAATCAGGTTTCTGGTGCTCTGTCTCTCCTTTAATTGTAATCACCAACCAAGACCCTAAACAATGCACATAAATTGTCACAAGACCACAAGGGCTGAATTTTTGAATCTGTGGTTTGGGGATTACATGGGTTTTATGAAGAATTAGCACTTACGGTTATTAAGTTTTTTTCTGAGCTTTTCAATTAACATTCCACCTCGAGGCCACCTAATGCATTCATCTTACTAAAAATTTGAAACATTATACTCCTAAAATCAGACAACCTGTGTGCCTATTCAGAATCTTATGTTGCTTTTGTAACTCCTTCCCAAAGAACCTTTAGGTGAACTCACTGCCCATGTCTACTGGTTTCCTGGCTATGTCAGCTTTCTTTTTCTTTTCAATAAGCAAATGTTTGCCATTTGCTAACCTGGACTTGAAAGTACAGTTATCTTATTCTATTTCCTTTCCACTTCCCTTTAACTTTTGGCTCAATTTCAGAGTAAAATCTGTTTACCTAGCTTTACTCAAGTGGATGGATATCCCCTCAGGTTGGTTCAACTTGCCAAATCTTTACTGTATTACTTCTGTTTTACAACTTGAATTCTCAGTGCTATGCACATATAAATACTTATTTTATCACCAACATCTATCAGTAGTTGTGTGATTCCTCTGCAATCTGAAGACAAAAATATTTTGGGTTTGCTGCTGTATTACTCCCTCTTTGAAAAAAACATCTCTCATCTCTGAAGACCTAGAGTTTCACTGGATTATTCTTGTTTTATCTTTCCTTGTGAATGCATTACCAGATTATTATGGCATTAATTTTTATTGTGTTCTCCACAGACATGCATTCTTTCAGGAAAGTAGAAATTACAGGTATGTGGATTTCAATACAAATAGGTAGATACATTTCTAAATGTATCTTATCTTCCTATTATTAAGGTATGCCCATTACCTCATTTAGGAGAGTTTAATAAGTGAGGAGTGTAAAATCCATTTGAATTTCATATTTGTGCTTCCCCCTGAACTAGCTTAATTATACTAACATCTGAAGGCAGTGCCTGCTTACAAAAGCTAGTTAATGAAATACTGATATTCAAACTCCTAGAGAATAAGCAACAGCAAATTCCTCTCAGACAGCAGTATAGCAAAATTTTGGTTTAAGTCTTCATATCAGACTGTTCCTGAATAAAAGCCTTCCTTTAGTTCAGTGGTTCTAGTGTAACCAGACTATTTTAAAAGACCATTCTGTACTTTTCCCTCTACAGTATTACCTTCACATTATAGCCTTTATGTTCTGTACTTTTCACGCTTGAGAGAGTCATGGAATGACTTTAAGAAGGTGACCCTTTAGAAAGCTAGTAAACTTTCAGAAAAGCCTTGTATTATGTTAACTTTGGCCTATAATGAAGGATTATAATGGTGCTTTAGCATCAAGGAGGTGCTATAGGCAAGAATATAAAAAAAACCCACCTTGTTTTCCTACAGTTGTTTCTAATTATTCATTTTGATTCTTTATAATATTGACTCCCTACACTTTCCCTCCTCCTCTCACAACACAAACATATGTGCACACATTTTATCTGCTAGTTGTTCAATATTTTATTTTAAAAACTGTAGGTTGTAGGATGAAGAATGGATGGTTAGAATCAGCCACTGTTTATCAACAGCCCTTACCTATGTGCCTTGGGAACTTCCCAAGGCAGCTAGACTTGTGTGAGGTACCTAGCCTTCATTTCATTAAAAGCTGGCAGTGTAACATGCCAGGTGTACTGTGTTGCACTTACAGAGGTTCCTCATCTTGGAAAGCAGTAGTGCTTTTGGTACATGAAAATCTGTCAAGGGGCAAATTAACCAAACAGCATAAATGCCTAATGTAATCTGAACTGGTACTGAAATCTCTTTGTGGCTGTATGGACAACTTGGAATAAAGGTAGAATATATTCTACCATAGCTGTGAGGGTGCCTTTATGGCTATTTTTCACTCAAGTAGTTGCATTATTATACAAGATTTTTGAGATGAGCTTGCTAGATTAAAAGCTGTGAAGGTCTAAGTTCATTAATATCTATTATTAATTCACATATATTCATTAATTCACACATATTCATTAATTGGGTACACCCACTATACTTAATGAGACTTAATGAGACTGGACACAGTGAAAACCAGCTGCTCATAGCTGATCTGTAGTATGTACGCTATCTATTGTTATACCTACCCATTTATTGTTTAAGATTGGTAAATCAGCCTCGTGAACCAAATGTCTGAAAAGATTACCGCTGAATAAATACACCCTTTCCTAAGGGTGAAAAATCAGACAGTGAAAATAGTGGCTAATAACCTGTCCAGAAAGGAAGGAAAAATCTATTTGCAGACCACTTCAAGCTTTCACATAGCAAAAAAACACATGCAGGTTAATGTCTTTTATAAACTGGGCCCAGATTCTATTTTAGTTTAAGATATTTGATGATATTAAGTAAAACTGAAAGACTTTATTGTTAATTCAAATGCCTTAAAAACTGTTTGGCTATTTGTATAGTGTCCTAAACCCTGCTATTTTTCAGTCAAATAAAATAAATAAACCTTTGCTTTCTAGCTTAAAAAGGTAACTTGTCTACCTGTGATAAATGTTATAGGAGTACCAAGATTTTCAATGCTACTTATTAATATGTTAAAATCACATAAAATAGAGTACCTATAAACCATAGAACTGTAATAGATAAAATCAACTGAAAGAATAATGAAGCAATCCCAAGTATGCCATTAATAAATCATGACTTTAATTTTATTGTAAAAAATTAACTCGTCATTACTAGTTAAAAGATCTAAACAGAATTCAGGGAAGTTTAACATCCTTACCAAAAAGGGAGGTATTCAACCAAAACCTCCTCTTAGATACGATTACACTGATTTATAACTAGAGAGGAGCTACGAAAAGTTTAAGGTAGGTCAGATATAGCTGTGGACATGAAGGAAGCAGTTGCAAAGCAAGTTAAGCACGCTACCTTTGGCCCCTGCTATCTCAGGCATTGGCTAATTGAACAGCAATTTCCCTGAGCTCCAAGATTTTCTCTCAGGTGAATAAGAAATAAATTAAGGGGGCAAGGTTTCAGAGAGGCATTAAGTTGTTAGGTTTCAGATAACTGTAACTTAGAAGTAAATGAGAAAAAATTCTAAGTCCATATGAACACACAGTTAAAAAGTGGAATTTTAAGAGAAACACAGAAGACCCAGAAAAAGAAATGCAAAAATAAGATGAGATCTGTGATACAATAGTCTTTAGCATTGCGTTAATTATCCATCTTTACATTTATATGTTTGGTTTCTGTGAAAATTAGTAGGCAAACGAACCAAATCTGCTGTACAATGAGAAATGTACCATGCAACTTGCAAATTGTTAATTATAGTTGCAATGCTGTAGTGTCACAATGTTGTAGCGTCAGCTGTCTTCCTAAAAGAAGGTAAATGTGGGAAGAAGTAGCAGTATGCCAAGCATCCCTTTATGTATGAAAGACGAATCAGTCTCTGACAAATTTTTAAGAGTATTTCATTGGCATACTAACAAATGCCAAGCAACGTTTGAAAATTTGTTTGCTTCCATAGCAATGAAAACCTATGCCCCCAGACAAATGGGAGCTATAAAACTGGAGCTGGGGTGCCATTCTAAAAGTAGCCCTCTGAAGACAGACTGTAGTTGACTTGGTCGTTTGTTTCTGTGGCTAAGGGATGTCTCAAATGGAAATGATAGCTGGAGCTAGAGATTAATGGTGACTATATATTTAGGTTTCCCCTAAGTGAAAAAGCACTTTGAGGCACTTTTGTAATGTTTCCAAGTTGTGATCAGGAACTTAGTCCCTTGTTTCCTAGAATAAATGTAGCCTTAAGCTTGCCCAGTGTCAAATTACTTGGGGCAACCTGGGGAGCAGAGTACATATCATTTGCATTAGCTTTTTCTGGAGAAACATGAGTTTTGAAGAAAATGGCTTTGGCTGCTTGTTATCTAAGAAAATAAGAGAATGACAGAGAAGAGGAGTTTTCTCACCAAATTGTGAGAGTGGGTGCATCGAATGCCACCATATGGAGCAATATTTTTCCAGGTGAACTTTGTCTTGTGCCTTCTGATAAAGGCAACTAGTCAAGAGGTCTCCAGGAGTGAAGAAAATCTCATGTTACCCTGTGATGACTTGAAAGCTTCATGCCTCTAGAACTTCAAATAGCAGTGGTCCATGAATAAAACCCAGTAGTTAATTAACTCTTGATTATTTCTTGATGTAGTTAAGTGGAAAAAAACACTATCAGCAACTGACATTAAAGTAGTATACTATCTGGAGAATGAAAATAAAGGAACTACTCAAGTTCTGGCTATTGTCTTGATTTGCGAACTTCGCTGTCCATGTCAAGTATTTAAAACAATTGCCTTTGCCAGTTAATAAGCTGGGTTGCACAGTTGTCAATACATCTTACAACTAGGTTAGTAATTGTTCTGCTATATTGCTACAGCTGAATGTTAAGTCTTATATGCTAGATCTTTGTCTTGATTTAGTCTGACAATTTTAATAGCTATGCAGAGCTCAGTGTATCATACCCCTTGATGAGAACATAATACTGGTTTACAGGAAAGTAGATCCCAAGAAAGTTGCTAATGACAGAAGAAAAATACCAATTAAAATCTTCATATTTTTGTCCTGTTTTACTGCTGTGCTTCTTCTGTATGCGTTAATGAGATACTGGTTGACAGAAAATTCCAATTTTAAAACACTAGTTGGTTAAACAAGCAAACTCCTTTCTAATTAACAAATACAGAGTTCTTTTTATTAGCAAAAGATACCACCTTTACAACTGCAGGAAAGGACAATTTTTACATTAAAGAAATAGGAAATTATTCAGACTAACAGAAAAGAGGTATAGCTAGAATTGCCTGGGGAATAATTCATGCATGTTCACCTCTATTTCTGACAGTTCAAGCTGGTTGCTTTCAAGTCAGGCTTAGCAATCTGTAATCACAAACTCTTTTGTAATATAGCAACTACTCTTTTTCCTCTCCAGAGCCTTGGATGAATATAGTTTCAAAACTCAATCTAAAGTCCAGATTTTTTTTAATATTGTGACTACGAGTGAGAAAGTACTACATTGCTAAAGAAGTCTTGAGACTATTGCAACTTTTGTCTTCGAGTTGCAAAGGCATTACAACTGGAAAAAAAACATTAAATTATATCTTATATTGCCCTAACAAAGATTACTTTTAGAACAAACCAGAAAACAGAAAAACACAATATCATGAACAAGCATTAGAAGAAAAGGTTAAAATAAAATACATTATGTACAATGTCTAATTTTTAATGTACTGTGCTTCAATCGGTTGTCCCTATTCTTTAGTTAATCTCCTTTGCAAGGGCACAGAGGAAAACAAAATTAGAGGGAACACATCAAACCTTTTCATCAAAGGGTAATTTTCCAATGGCAATAGCAAATCTTTGACATTTACAGAATAAAATATTAAAGTTTGAACCGGAGTTTTTGAAAGTGTTTTTTTAAAAACTACTTTTATCTCAAACACTTGGAAAAGGAATCACATAAATGGAGGGAAAATCCAACCTGAAAAATGTTTTGATGAAGTTTATTAAAGGCTCGGAATTGCTAAGCTTTGTACGCGCTAGTTGAGGAAGAAAAATTTGCACTATTCAGACAAAACTAGGCATTGCATCCAGACTTAAAGTAAAAAGCAAATAAAAGTGGTATATTAAAAGGCTGCTCCTTTCTAAAATCAACATCATGTAGGGGCGGATGCTACTGCCCTGAGCATGAAATGAGAAAATGATGTCTCATTAAAGATACGTCTGCTCAACAGATAAAGTAAGGAAGGAAAGAAGTTCAGTTTGATGAAAACATTGCACCAGGTGGAAGCCAAGCATTCACCTCTAGAAGCACAATCACAGGTCTCAGAGACTTTATGTTTCATAAGCTCCTAGTGAAAAGAGTGCAGTGGATAAAAATATATAGTGCATACAGTTGGTAGCTTTAGCAGCTTTGGACCATGGAGAAGTTACAGGAACATCTACAGCAAGGAATTGCTGAAGTTGTTTCCTTCCAACAGTTTCTCATTGACACACAAAGTAAAAGAAATATAGAATAGTTATGATCATTGTTCTTGCTCTTTTCTTGTTCTTCCTTTGTATTTTTATTGCTTTGGTATCCACATATGACCACTGTTAGAGACTGGATGTTAACTTAAACAGACTCTTTCTCAGAATCACTATAATCATGAGTGTTCTTATGCCCTCTCGACTCATCCCTGTTGGCTTAGCTCTAGTGGAGTCTGTAGATCACTAGGCCCAAACTTTACATCCACAGTTAGGTTTATGGAAGTTGTATGTTTTTTCAGAAGCATAGTTTCATGTAAGTCATTGAAAGGGTTAAAAATAATGCCCTTAATGATTTAAACTGATGTGTATATATAATGTCTACGTAGGGATTCTCAACTCTGCCTTTATCCTAACTTGTGTCCTGGAGTAGCATTGTTTAGATTTGGATTTTGGCAATTTGTTGGTTCCTGACAGGAGAAATATCTGTGTTGAAGAGACTGTTTGTGAGACACGGAAGCCACAGTAAATTTCCTGTGGTACATGATTTTTCTCAGGTACACTTCTAATAGTGTGACCTCTCTGAGATTCAGCTGTACGTGAAGTGTGTCAGGTAAACCCCTTTAAACTATGTCTTCAGATTTGTTTTTTTCCTATAATGACTATTGTACAAGCTGGAGGTGCTTTAAGTGGAAGAAATTCTGGATTGGTAGGCAAATAGATAGCTATGAGATACTGTCACTATGCAAACTAATGGGGACCAAGCATGTTTTATTTTTATCTTGAAGAAGCTTGCAGGAGGCAATCCTATATCCATGCAGTAGACTAAGAGAGCAAAATGACCTTGTGTTTGACTGGACACTAATAATACTCAGAAACAAATATGTCATTACCTTGTATGTGTCTTTCCAAAGAAAACTTGAATTAAGAGTTCATTTTTCTTTTCAGCAACAAGAAATTACTGTTGGAAGAAGTGTATACAAGTACCAGGGCTTTTCAAATCTGAGGTGTAGTACGCCTACAGGGAAGCTAGAAGGGTGGTGAAATTTGTCTTCTCAGCAGGTAACTAGAAAACCACTGGCAACCCTACCTAATATTGGTTGGAATCTCTGCTAACGGAGGTTCTTGGTAATACTGGAAATGAGCAAGCGTGGGAGCTCTCTCAGGGTCTTGCAAGCAAAGATGGAATGACATTCTTGGCCCCAGCCCTGCTCAGTTATGTACTGCAGACATCACTTCTCATCATGTTTGGCACTAGAAAGCCTTTTTTTAGAGCAAGAGGGGCAATGATACTGTAGCCCCTGCCAGCCTGTGAGCATACACTGCAGTCTCTACCGTGGGGAAAGCCTGTCTCCATTGCCCACAGGTACAAGAGATTTGCTCAGAAATGGGATCTTACAAACACTTATCAAAAAGGCGTTGTAGCGTCAGGTCTGTTGGAGCTCCTGGAGCTAACCTGGGCACAGTTGATCCAGTCACCCCATCCTCATGCTGCTCTGAGCATAATTTCAGCCTGAGGTGTGGCAGGAGACAGTGTTCATTGGGCAGCTGCCAGGGATATGTTCTCTGGGAGATGGGTTTTCGCAGGGCTGCAGATCCCCTGGCCAGCAGCCAGCTGTGAGAGCAAGGCTGCTGGTGCCCCTTTGCTGTGCTGGAGGGGTGTCCCAGAACAGCTCACTAACACACCAGCTCTACGAGGTGGTTTCAGTAGTTTTACTGAAAGCCTGTTTCACACTCCCAGTGCTTGTAGTTGCAGTCAGTCCCCCTGCAAGCTGTGGCCACAGGTCTGGTGTTTTCAGCTTGTGCTGGGAAATAGTCCTTTGGTTTCACAGCTCGTTTTTCTCCCTTTCTCCTCCTTTCTGTGTATTAGTAAAGGGCCAGGGTTTAAATTATCTATCTCCAGAAATACTTGTCATATGAAGTCTCTCCATTGGCAGGGTCTATCAAGAAATATATCCACAGAGAAAGTTTTTTCTCCTGCAAACTCTCACTGGTAAGTTCCTTAAGCAAAATCAAGAAACAGAGGTGGAAACTAATAACTGGGATTTTAAGCTACGAATTATTCTCATGCCATAGATTGTTTGTTGAAGCTTGAAGAGGTGGATCTTTTACATCATGCATCATATTTTCTTCTGAGCAGTAGAACGATCAGCAAAAAAATATCAGTTCTTCTTCCACATGAGGTAAGTCTTTTGATGAGAGGTGTTCTTAGCTGACTGCTCAGACATGTTCCCAAATGATAAGTGCACAGATCAAAAATCTTACACAGAAAATGAACTAGAAAGCCCTTAGGACCAGAATAAATACTATCTCACTAGAAAATGAATTCTGATAGGCTCCTATCAACTTTAATTACTTTAAGACTATTATCCATGTAACAAGCTTCTCTGGCATTTCTAAGGAATAGGTATATTTAATAAATGAAGAACTTTGCAAAAACCATTCCCTAATTACACTCATTAGAAAATTTAAGCTACAAGAAAACCAATAAAGCTTGTGCTGTATCTTACACAGACAGCAATTAATGGACAGTTATCTTAAGTATGAATTAGCAAGCACCCTTTGCTTTCTTGAATATAATACCTTAGGCATTCTTTCAATGAAGGAAAATGTCTTATACATATTCTGATTAACTGCACGCTAGTCCTCAGTCTGAAATTTGAAAACCATGTTGCCATTAATTAATGATGCACTGGTGTCAGAATAGTAACAGATATGGAAATGGAAATGAACATGTTGAAATTGTACATGGACCAAAAGAAAGGCAATAGACAAGTTACATAAATGTTCATTTGGATTAATTATTTTTTTAAAAAAATTCACAAATGAGATAGTGCATGAAGTTGCTTGCCGTCACACAACTTACTACATTGAGTGTTCTGCGGCAAAAAGGAAGCATTTTTTTCTGCCTTTTTGCACCTTCATTGTCTTTCTGGCCTGATTTTTGTCAATGCAACTGTATTCTCTAGCAAAGATGGCACATGGAGGGAATATTTCTGTTGTATGTCAAAGGAGTGAAAAACAATTTATTTAACATTTCTGATTTTTATTTCTTTAACAAGCTGTACTGATATTCTCTCCCTCTTCCCCCGCAGAAATGGTCAGGATCCTGGATCTTACACCCTCAGCCAAAGCCTAAGGCAGGCAGAGCTTTAGTGTCAACAAATGTTTGAAATGTTGTCACTAGGTAGCAAAAAATTATTTCATTTGTAAAGAAATGTTGGCTACACAGAGCAAGAAACTGTTCAACTAATTAGACACCTTATGTTGTAAATGCAAAGTTAAATACTTGAGTTAATACTTTGATCAGTTAAATACTGATAAAAAGTGTCTTAAGTAAACTGTTGAGACAATCTGATACTAAGTATCATTTGAAGCAATTACATGTGTTTTGTTTCAAACCTAAAAGTAAATAACCACTCACCTTTTGGTTTGATAACCTTTGTCCTTCTCAACAAAAGGTCATTTAAGGTTTCTGCTTTTCCTCTAGTTTGGTCCCTCTTGGAAGCAATAGAGGCTTCAACACTCCTTTTTGGAGGTTATCTAAGACTGGTGCAGGAAAGAGACGAAAAGGTCATCCTAACCTTTTCATCCCTCTGCTTTGCCTTGAACGCAGTGGTATTTTGTCACTGGGCTATATAATTAGGACCTCCTTCACTTCACTAGATCTCAGGCACCCTGTTGGGCTAGCAACAAACTGAACATGTTTCCAAGGAAAGCCTTCTCTCCTGTGTGTAATGTCTTAATTAAAAAACGGAGTCATTCTGAATCTTAAAACTTGGACAGGTTTAATTTTGATCACAAAGAGGGATGCAAAAAGAATTGCTTTCTTCTAGAGGAAAAAGCCAAAAGGTACTGCAAAAGTGTATTAATCTACCTCACTGGAGAAAGGCTTCTGAATGTTGAGAGAGAAAGCTCCGGTGTGATTAAGAACTACAGTACCACTTCTGTAGGTTTCATGGTAATTAGGAAAAATGGTGAAAAGTAGTGCTTTGTTTCCACAGCTGCGTTTTTGGAAACTTCTAATTACAAAATACTAAAGAGCAAAAGGGGCAGTCAGCTTTAACCAAGGTATTCTTTGTCAGATATAGTCCTTTCTGGTTAAATATTAGAGACTGCTTTTGTAAGAGAAATTGAAATGACACAATTTCCCCCTTAGCAAAGCACAGGTTAGAGTAAAGAAACTGTTTATGAATACTATTGCTAATCAGTGCTGGAGGGAAAATGTCTTTGTGCTTATGTAGTTGCCAAAATGCAGGTCTGGTGCAACAAAACCTGAAAACATTCTTTGGGAGTTCTATAAGCCAGGATGGTAGCACTGTGGTTTCCACTGCTTCCTTCACCCTCTATCACCCATACTGAGAGTTAGGGCACAATTACTCTGAGTTATTAATAAAAAAAAGAAGATATAATAATTGCAGTCAAGACATATATTATAGGACTTTTTTTTTTTTTTTTTAGTAAAATCTGAGTGCTATGTATGGAAAACCACTTAATATACACCAGAACAATATAATGTAAATAGAAAAAAAATCCTTTTAAGGGGATACTTTGCAAAAGCACTGTACTTGAATCTCTACAAGGACTGGAGGGCTATAAACAAAGAGTGAAGTAAAAGCTTATACACTGGGTTTCTCAACCTCTGTCTGCTACATGAACGAACACCATAACCTACACCAAGTATCTGAGAAAAAAATGCCCTGAAAAAGCGTACTGTTAGGTAACAAGTCTCATGTGCATTGGGCTCACTCTTTTTGGTTCTATCTGCACCTGCAAACCTGCAAGGGTGAGCTCAAAGGTGGTAATGCATCATGAGGGAGGGTGGAGGGAGGAGTAATTATCCAAGTTATAATAAATTAATTGTAGCAAGAATAGAACAGAAATAATAGAAAAGGATAGTCTAGGGCAAACACCTGCAGTCTGGGGAATTTCTACAGATTGGAGAAAAGGTCATGGAAATATTGAAACAGAAATTGTGTATTGCACTACAAACCTTAAATATGATTTTTCACCTATGGAATTATAGTGCTTGCAGGACTAAAAGGTGTACCTAGTTTAACCCAGATATGATTAATCTTTGGTTGGAGCACTTTTTTTCCTAACAAATAGGTCATCTGCCTTCAGTAGCCACATTCTAAAAATTATACTCTCAGGATTTGTTTTAATAGTATTGTATTATTTTTTAAGGCAAAGCACTGTTTCTGAAGGGACAGGAAAAGATAAAGGAGATGAATATATGTCACCCACAGCCATCTGAATAAACTTGTACCAAGCGAGTTGGGTTAACTTCATGATGCAATACAACTTGCTTGCTGTATACACAAAAGGGCTAATAATTCAGTGTCACCATGTCCTGATTTGGGGTAGAACAAAACCAACTTTCTGCTCAGTGAAACAGGCTCTTGCTTATACTTCTTGTTGTGGCAATCAGGGTCAGCTGACTTGGTTGGTTAGCCTGTGGAGGGGTCACACCTGTGAGGAGGAGTGGACAGGTCAGGTGACCCAAACTGACCAATAGGGTATTCCATCCCATCTGCCATGATCAGTATAAAAGCTGAGGGATCAAAGGGCTGCATTTTTTTTCCAATGGTTTGGCTTTTTCAATGGCTTACTTTCTTTGTTGACTGGTGTCTGAGGGGGACGCTGTCAGTTTGTCTGTCTTTGATCATGCTGCACGTGTTCTTGAAGCTAGATCCAGAATCCTGTTCCTATCCATCACTGAATCCGGTCTGGAATTTCCTCAGTGCCTGCCAGTGACATCTCCCTGGGAGCTTGATATGGTTTTGTATTTATTTGTATGCATTGTATCTATTTCATTATTTCCTTTTTATTTCATTATTAATATTTCATTAAAGTAGTTCGTCTTTTTTCCCTAAACTTGTAACACTCTCTTCTTCCTCTCTTTAAAGTGAGAGGTGGGGGAGAGAATCTGTTGTCTTACCATTGGGCAACCTGGCCCAAACTGTGACACATCAGTATGACAGGCTTTCTAAATCTTGAAATATTTTTCTACCATTAGGTCAAAATACTTGGAAGGCAATGGTTTAGTAAGATTTACCACATCCTTTTGCAATCAGGAAGTTTTAAGCACTAATGTTGATGAGCTTTCTGATTATCATAGAATCATAGAATGGTTTGGGTTGGAAGGAACCTTAAAGATCTAGTTCTAACCCCCTGCCATGGGCAGGGACACCTCCCATTAGACCAGGTTCTCAAAGACCCATCTGGCCTGGTCTTGGACACTTCCAGGGAAGGATCATCCACAACTTCTCTAGGAAGCCTGTTCCAGTGTCTCATCACCCTCACAGTAAAGAATTTCTTCCTAATATCTAATCTAAATCTGCCTTAATTTAAAACACTTACCCCTCATCCTATTGCTACACTCCCTCATAAGGAGTCCCCTCTCCATCTCTCCTATAGGCTATCTTTAGGTACTGGAAGGCTGATATAAGGTCTCCCTGGAGCCTTCTCTTCTCCAGGCTGAACAACCCCAACTCTCTCAGCCTGTATTCAAGGGAGAGGTGCTCCAGCCCTCTGATCATTATGACAATTCTTAAGCTATTTTTTGCCTTTGTTTTCCCGATGCCAATGAACAAGCTATACAAAGGTATGTGCCATGTGTATAAAAATAATTGCAACTCAGCAAAATATTAATAAGCATTTTTCTGCCAACACAACCGAGGCAGCTGAGAAACATCAGGCAGTGTGTCTGTACAGACTGAGGAAGACTGGAGCTCAGATGGATCCCAGGAGGCACAACTTCTCTGTGTTTATCTTGCAGTGCAAAGGTAGTCTGTTTCTCAATCTTACAAAGTTCAAGCAAGCAGATGAGATCAGATATTGCAAGGGATCACATATAAAGAAAGTCTTTAAATGTGCCTAACTGCAGGTAGCATTGTCTGTTTAAAGCTTAAGAGTTTCTCTTTAGGTCTCCATGAAACCTTTAAAATATGTAAGTCAGGTTGCTATGACATTAGGCAATAGCTGCATTGACAGCTGAGCTGCTCATTCTGGTTTTATTCTTGGTTTAACTTCCTCCAAGCAGCCATTTTTCTATTTGACAGACATAGATATATTAGAGAAACAATCACACAAGGACTCTTAGTAAGATGGAGGGTTGGAAGATGGGTGCTCGTGATTGCTGACAAACTCTTCAGGTATTTAACTGGGTGACCAAAAGGTCTTAAAATCAAAGGGATCTAAAAGAGGAAAAACAAATTATGACCTGGTAAATGTCACCTCTGCTGTATGACTGGCTTACCTGAAAAGGTAGTGTGCTGAAACGAAGCGCAAATGAGTTGAGTAAGTCTCCAGCTGGCAGGGGGTAGTAGCGTTTATGCTTTCTCTGGCAAGTTTTAAATGACTGAAGCAGTTGGCCTTAGACCTGAGGTTCAAAGGCTATGAACCTGAAAGTGTGTATATTTTATGTGAAAACACTGGAGGAGCAAAGCCCTGAGTCACAACGGTGAGGCAGTGACAGGTGCTTATTCCCCAAATCCTTCCTCAGCGGAATGCCTTCTTGAGTTTCTCACTGATGGGATTTTCAGAGGGACTGTTAGGAGTGCCCAGCAGAGGCTGAGCATGAAGATAACAAAAGATAGTCCTTGGCTATGCTGAAACTGTTGTAAATATTCAACACAAAAGGAAACTTTCCTTGTTTAAATGTTAGTATAAAAGCCATTGATATGAGAAATACTAGCCCCTAGGTTTTCGAAAGCCTTTAAAATTCAGTAAAAGAAAAACTCACTCTGCCTCCAGAAGTTGACTCTCAGCTGAAGATTTCCTAATCCTCACAGCAGCTGCAACTTTAGTACCTGACGAGGGGGGTGCCTTGCTGATACACTGCACAATGTATTGCACAGGCAACAAACACTACCTTTTATATATACGTACTAGGAGAGGGGCTGCACTTGCTTGACCAATAAGTGATAAATAGCTGCAGAAGCTATTTCAGCGTGTAGGGAGCTGTGAAAATATATTCCGGTTGGGAATGTTGTGACAGTTACGTTAAAGATGTGTTACTTAACTACCTTTGAGCATCTGGCTCCAGTGTACTTTGTTTGGGAATATGATCTCTACAAACAGCTTCTTCCTTCATGGATGAAGAGTAGTATCTGAACACATTGAGACAAATTTACCATGAAAGTATTGTATTCCTTTTATCTTTGGACAGAGGAAATTCTTCAGGCGATGTTTCTTTTGATCGGTAAATGCCAACCCAGCAGTCTGCTGCTGGCAGTGATGAAGCTGTAGGTATTTGTCTGTTCTGTCTTGACAGTATGGCCTAAACCGGAAATGTATGAAATTCATTCTCCAAATGCCTTGACAATGCCAGCCAGGCATGATGACTGTGGAACTAATTGTGGCAATGGTCCCTTCCCAGACCTAGGGAAAGCCAGGAAGTGTGCTCATCGCATACAGCCTGTGGGACAGTCCAAGGGCAGTCCAAGCTGTCCCCAACTAACAAGGGGAAATCTTCATTGTGGGGTGTACATCTTGCTTGCTTTTACCAGTTCCTGGAAATTCAGCTTGCAGGGCAGCAACACTTCTGTCACCCAGCTAAGATTGATGCTGTCAGAATAAAAGCAGCATTAATCATAGGGAAAGGTCTAAATAGCAAGTGTTCACCTTTCCAAACATACCTGTAACAAGAATTTGGGATTACTAATCCCTGTTGTTCAGGGAAATATGGATCTTTTTCTCCAAGTTCTGCCAAAGGTGTCAGACTATTTATGGCAAGAGCTCTATTTTAAGCGTGATTATCCAAACTTAACAACTTAATCTAGCTATACAAGATCTTTATTTTTTCTTGTCTTACTCAGAGACAGGTATGTGCCTGGTGAGATACTCTGTAGATGGGTAAAGTGTTATACTAACCTGTCTGAGTAATCGATATGCTCTTTCTTTCACCAATACGTTGCCAATACCACTTAGGCAATTTTATTGAGAAGTTTACCCCTCCAAAAGGCTTCAAAACCAAAACTGAGTCACTGTTCTGAGTTTACAGTCACTGTAAATGCTAAGTGTTAAAAATCAGAAGGAAAGGGAGAAGACCAAAATAAATGCACACCATGCACTGCTAAATTATTTAACCTATTTAATAAGGGTTAGGGAGCATACGCTGGTAGTTAAATATTTGACAAGTAATTTCTAATCAGGAGTGAAAATCCTGATCTTCTGAACATCTTTTTTTTTGGGGGGGGGGGGGGCGGGGGAGGGAATGTAGAATAGAGCAATGCAGGAGAACCTTCTAGATGATATTTTCTAGCAGGGTTGGTAGGGCTGGCAATACTGCTAACAAGTAGAACCTGCAGAGAGCTACTGGCTGAGCCATGTAGAAATGATTCGTCTTTTCTTGAATGCAGAACTGCAGCTAGCCGTTAACTGTTGATCTGCTTCTTTCAGAGTCACAAATCTGCATCTCGTGAGTGTGCTAAAGCTGAAGTGAAATATTAAAAGTTTTGAGATAACAGATGACAAGAATCAGCTGCACAACATAAACTTATTTTGCAGATAAAATTTCAGTTCTGAACAGATGGTGTTATGTCCTGTTATCTATACTCACATTGGTTGTCAGAGGTTG
This sequence comes from Numenius arquata, assembly GCF_964106895.1. NCBI lineage: Eukaryota > Metazoa > Chordata > Aves > Charadriiformes > Scolopacidae > Numenius > Numenius arquata. Next base: position 21,460,858 of record NC_133576.1, on the reverse strand, counting down.
GTTGCGTGTCCAGAGGAGAGCCACCAAGCTGGTGAGGGGTCTGGAGAACAGGTCCTATGAGGAGAGGCTGAGGGAACTGGGCATGTTTAGTTTGGAGAAGAAGAGGCTGAGGGGAGACCTCATTGCCCTCTACAACTACCTGAAAGGAAACTGTAGAGAGGCGGGGGTTGGCCTCTTCTCCTAAGGGAATAACGACAGGACCAGAGAAAATGGTATGAAGCTGCGGCAGGGGAGGTTTAGATTAGATATTAGGAAGAATTACTTTACTGAAAGAGTGGTCAAGCACTGGAACAGCCTGCCCAGGGAGGTGGTGGAGTCACCATCCCTGGAGGTATTTAAGAAACGTGTAGACATGGCTCTTCAGGGCATGCTCTAGTGCCCGGGAATGTTGGTTTGTGGTGGGGTGTTGTGTGTGAGGTTGTGGGTGTGGGGTTTAGTTGGTGGGTGCTTTTTTTTTTTTTTTTTTGTGTGTGGTTTTTTTTTTCTTGTTGTTGGTTTTTTTTTTTGTTTGCTTTTTTGTTTGTTTTTGTGTGTTGTGGTTTGGTTTTTTTTTTTTATGTGGTTGGACTTGATGATCTCAAAGGTCCCTTCCAACCACTAAGATTCTGTGATTCTGTGAAATGTATCAAAATCTGGTACCCAAAGAAATGGGAAAGGCGATGGGTACACCATTACCCATCTACTAAGAGATGGCATGTATGTTAGTTGTACTGCAGCAAAAGCAGACCACTAACTAGTAAAAAGATGCCCATTCATTTCAGGATGACCTGTGGGATGACCTCAAACACACCTCAACTCAGAACCCTGTGTGAAACACTTCTGTCACAGAGCTAGTGAAAATGTGCTTTGTGGTATGTGATGGTATCTTAGTTGAGCATTTTAAAGGTATGGTCTGCGTTGCTGGTTTTGAGAGACAAACTGCCATGCTATTGTGGTAACTGCTTGTGTTTCAGTACTCAGGGTCCTTAATATCTTTAGGTGAAAAAGGAGAGCAACTGTGAATATAATGAAGAGCATTAAAATAATATTCAAACTGATTTTCCATGCCAAATGCTCAGTTCTCCATCATTTTTATTTCTATATCATGTGAGACTGATAACTTTTAATCAATGGAACAGCATAGTCAAGCTATTTTAGGATTCAAAGACTATCAAAGTTTAGAATTCTTGCTCAGATAACAGAAGCATCACAGTTCAGACACCTTTGCAGAACTGGAAGTTGCTTCTTGTGGTTTAAGTCCTGTGTGCTATAAATACAAAAGCTGAAAAACTGTGAGTTTATACTGACTGTGAACAGAGACAGAGTGATAAAGAGCTTTATATTAATCTGGATTTCCCTTTCAGATTGTTAGAGCCAACATGGCCTATTTTCGAGGACCTTGGCAAGAACTACTTATCTGTGGCTAAGGTATCTGTGGCTGTAGACAAATATTGCTTGACACTTTCAATTGTGATTATATTTCCATTTCCAAACCACATGGGTAGCACTTGGTCACTGTCTTTGTGATTCTGTCTTGTACTTGACATGGCCTGAAATCATCCTTAAAGCCTAAATTTAAATGCTAGATATTGCACTTTTCTTTTGCCATATGAGAATGTCCTATATACACATAGCTGTATATGATAGACCCTCTGTTACCTCAACTAGCTGAATATGTTGTCATCTTTAATAGCAGAAAAACTGAGACTTTCTGTGTTCGCTAGAAGGCTCTTGAATATTGATGATGAAATCAAAAGTGGGAACTAAAGTTGCATCAGGCCATTGTAGACACAAGACATAGGATTTTTCATAGGAAGCGTAACTCATCCTTGGAAGGGCTTTTTGAGACTTGTGACAGATTCACCAGGCATTTTGTAACTTCCAGCAGTTGGTAGTGCAAAGCTGGAGAGATGCACATTGGTTCACAGGTTTCTGAAGGGGAGTTGCAGCTCAGGGCTCAAACAGTAGACAGCATTGACTGACAGGATGACCCCTTGATCAAAACACTAGTCTGTAGCAGAACTATAGACTTTGAACTTTGTGATACTGAAAATTACAGTTCAAGGCTATATGGAAGGAACATTATTAAATTAGACAGCCAACCAATAACCTCACTCCTGGAGTTTCCAATAACATTGCAAAGCTGTGTCCAGGGCTTAGTCCACAGCACAGATCAGGCTCTAAGGGTGTTGAATTAGACACATTTCTCATATACTTCTTAAAGTAAAAGTACAGGCTGGTGGTAGATAGACAGAATAATACAGTGCACTCAGTTCTCTTGCCATACAACCAGTTTGTTGGAAGTTAGTACTACCAATTCTGGTGATTAAACACCATCAGTTAAAACTGTAATCAGTTTAATAGTTGAACTATGGATATATAATTTCTATAATAATAATGAAATAAACCCCCTAATCTCTTACTTTCTGACTTGGAGGCTGAGAAGCAGAACTTAAATAGACATCTGGAATTTCATAATGACTTTTATATTACCTTAGTGAAAATATTTTTACTCTACATGTATCATTGCCAAAGGGTAGAAACAAATTTGCAAATTTAAAAAATCACAGTATGGAATTGAGACCCCAGGAACCATTGCACCTTGAAGTAGAGAAGGGAACTGATTAACAGAAATGGAGGGAAGAGGTGGCTACAGATTTAAATTCGTTGGAGCTGGAAGGAAGTTAAAGAGTTTTAACAAGAACCCTTTTCAGGAAGACAGGTTTTCTGATTGAATGTCCATCTGCAAATTTGATGAAGCAAAAGATAAGTTTCAACTAAGAGAGAAGAGGAGGTGACTGCTGTGGCTTCATCTGCACCTTTTGTGCTTACACTCCAGGCCCTGTCACTGCCCCGACTGTGCTGAACTGCGAGTGATTTCTGTTGTGTTGCAAAAGGCTGGACTATTACAAGAATAAAAATTTCCTCTGGCATTGCCAAACACAGGACACAGAAGGGAAAGAATACGTTAACTAGAGTGCTGGTGGGATGTGCTAAATGGGTATGGAGCTGTGCAGGGTGGTGGTGGCGGGAGGAACCCCCTTGTGATTGTAACATTAGCTTAAGGCTAACCCCACATATTGAGCTGTCAAGTCTGAGAGAAAAGACACACAGGAACTCATTTTTCTATTTGATGGGCCACGGTGGGATTGAGGAATGAAAATGAAAAGCAAAATTAGATTCAACCAGCAGTACTTTGGAGGTAATGCAGTAAAAATTGAAAGAGTGCTAGCAGCCTTTAGGATACAGATGGGGGTTCAGTAACACAGACCGTTATTTGTGTTAGTTGAAGTGTCTCCATTTATGTCATTCTACATTTTTCCCTGACATGCTCATTCCTATGGTACTTTAAGATACTAACTGCCTTTGTAGCTAGTAAGAATGTTTGCAAGCATAAAAGCATCAAAATAATAAAATAACCATTCAAACAACAGATGATGAACAAGAAAAGCAAGTCTACTTCTGGAAAAGTCAACAAAAGGTGATAAAATTATGTTAATTTTGTGAAACTGACAGTGCTTTTATTGACATGTAATAGAAAATCGGTATAACCTCAGTAAGTACCTTCAAACATGTTTTGATTGGTTTCTCAATGAAGTTACCCGGGGGTTTTTTTGTCAGCCATTAGAAAACATTAAGCTTTGCAGTTGATGATACATTCTTAGCCATAAAATTATTTTGGCCCTTACTAATTTATGCAAGTTCTCGAATGCTACATAAAAACATAACTTGAAGTCATTAAGTTTAAGCTGTGGTGAAAAATGAACATGATTTATTTTAGGAAAAGCAGTAGTGAATGAGATACATTATTTGATAAAAATTAGATAAAATTACTGCATCTCCTTTTTCCACTTACTCAAGAAACCTTCCTTTTTAAACTGAAAAAATACTCTTAGACGTGATTGGTCATTTTGACGTTCTGCATAGTCTTTCCCCCACTTTTTAATGGGGAAATAGAATCAATATTTACTTGAAGAGATGATCCTGAGATTATCTGTATATTAGAAGCAAAGATTTACTGTTTGTTGTATTGAAGACAAAATTATTTAGGTGAACTAATCATGGAAAAGAGATCTGGGAATTTTGGTAAAAGTGAAGAGCCAGATGTCACTATGCTCACATTGTTCTGACACTTAGTACTTTTATTACTGCTGGTCTTTGGAAAATTTCCTCTAAGTATCCAGTATGAAGTGAAAAATTAAATTACTTTCTTGAGCACTTTCATTAAGATGATGTCTTCGCCATCGCCTTAATCTATTCAAAGGAGACATCTGCTTGACAACACTGACATTATTTGCACTGAAGATGATTACCCCTGGTTCAGATCAGACCCTTTTTTACCATGGACGTGGTGGCAAGACGAAAAAATCTTTTGTTTATATCAGTGAATTAGTGCATCATTGAAGTCTGTTATTTTACATCTTTTCTGCAGTTTTGTGTTTGTTCTGAGTAGGTTAAATAACAGCTGCTGGAAACTGTGGTTATGACTTGGAAAGGATAATAGAGTAATATAGTGTGTGTTTTCAATAGATCAACTCAGCTGCTTGCTGTTCAAGGCTGGGAAATGAGATGTGGTAATCTGTTTTTCTGCATTTATTCTCTACTTTGTCAGTAAAAGTTGCATCTGAAGGGCTGAACAAATTGCAACTATTTTGTCAGATAGTGTTCCAAAATACGTGTGGGTACCCAGCTTTCCTCAGTCCCTTGTGGTTTCAATGATAAGTTTAGGCTTGAGCTATTTTAGTAGATGCCCTATTTAAATGAATATACAGCTGAGAGTGGGAAAAGAAGGTGCAAACCGCCGGAGTTAACCCTAAGTGAGTTCATTTGAAAATTGCTTTCTTCTGAAATTTATCAGACACCATAATTTACCTTGTATTCCAGGGGTTTCTTATTCATACCTTACTGACTGCTCCTCACCAACTGTAAAAAAACAATTGAGAGGATATAATTAAGCTTTGACAAGGGCAGCAAGTGCCTTGAATTTGAAGCATGAAAAATGAGAGACTAAGCTGATAGGGGAAAGCAGAAGTTTACTTCATTGTGAACGACGAAATGCTCAATCAGACGTATTTATTAAAGCTTGCACAGCACCACCAAATTCCTGGGTAAGAATTTTGTTCTTGCTTTTCTCGGTAAGGGGAAAACGTATTACACGTGTTGTACCCGTTCCCCAGCTGGCAAATGTTCTGCCTGGCTGTTCAGTGCTTATTGTCTCTGCTTTACCCTGGCTATTGGAAGAGAGATTAGGAATTAAGAAAAGGATTCCTCTCAGTTCTAGTGTCAGCTAGAAGAGAGCTTTGCAGGGAAATGTTTGGTAATGTTGGGGGAAATGTTTAGATAAGCTTCACTATTTTCACTCCAGAAGTTAAAGATCTTCAGGCACTCACACTTTTAAGCTTGCCTCGGTATAATGTCACCCTTAATTAAAGGCTCCAAATTCACTGAGATATTCAGATTATTGTGAAAACTAGTAGCTTGACTCTCAATAGGCAACTGAATAGTATTTGCCAAAATTGGAACCCAAAGTGATAAAAGCCTTTTTGCATTTAAAATTAATAATTATCATGGCTAATACAACATTAAACCAAGTTTATTTTTCATTTCAGAGGCACTGGACCCTAACAATTTTTTGCAAAGAATAGTTATTTCAAGATTCAACTAGGAAAGAGTACCATTGGTATCAACTTCTGATTTACTGCCCTCCTATGTTATACACTAAGACACCGAAGTCTGTAATAATTTTCTACACAATGCTGTGTCTATCAAGTAGAATTCGTTAGAGTTATGCAATTAATATTTCTTTGCATGGTACCACACTTGCAGCTGGTAGTAGTGATAGCTAACAGATTTAGAGCTTTAAAATTTTAAAAAATTTCATTTTAAAGGGGAAAAAAGGGGATTGACAGTGCTGTCATATGTGTTTACTTAGTACTACCTGGACTGCCTATATCGCTCTGAAGAAAATATGTTATTGACAGTCCAGAAACTTGTGCTTCCTGCATGATTATTGAAAGGGGTTTGACTACCACCCCACTCTGTAAGAATGCAAACAGATCAAAAATCTGGCAGTGAAAAATATTAATTTTTTGATAGGAAGCAATGCTCATTCTTAATGCTTTTTAGACTGCATTTAAATGAGGAACCGTAAAGCTGTCCTAGGTAATTTTTAAGATCTCCTTTATTAGTATTACAGAAAGCTCCTCTAGATGTACAGAAATTCAAATCAAAGCTCAGTTACTTTGAAGACTGGAGTAATTGTAGAGCACCGCTTAAGACAACCTACAAAAGCACTTATTCTTCAGTTACATTTTTTTTGTAGCTTTTGAGCTCTGATTCAGTTACAGCTGGTCTGTGATGGAAATAACAAAGTCAGCTCATTTTTCTCTTGCGTGAAGACTTATCCGAAGCTGACAAACTCCTAGATGAAAATGGATTTAGGGGAAGTGGGAAGTCATTACAGCTCCTCCAATGTGAGCAACCGTAGTGCAGGCTTCCCCCCTTGTCATTGCAAAGGAGCATTGGTTTTAATGATGATGCCTGCAAACCAGCACTCCTCGTCAGTCCTCTGGTCCTCTGCGCTGGAATAGGCTATGAGGATGCTAGTTACTCAAGAGCTTTTCGTAGTTTACAGTTATCCATAGTTTTGCCAGTTTAACTTGTTTTAGGCATGGGCTATGAGTAGAAGATGAAGGCATCTGTGACATTTGCCTTTTCTACCCGAGGCTGCATTGGCTAAAGCAGACCCTACTGCCTGCACTGGGGTCAGTGAACTAATCTAGCTGGAAAACAACCAAAGGGAAAAAGTGGCTCATTTTCAAGACTGCTGTCCATCATGAGGAGAGAGCAAGTTGCCGCGGTCGCAGTGAAACAAAGTATATCCCAAAGTGGGAGTCTCAGTCTACTCCCCAACACAGTTCAAGTCTTGCTGCCAAGCCTTCTCTCTCATATCCCTGGTCAGCTTGGAAATGCAGGACATCCAGGTACTTTGTTAAGGATGTTGACTCAGTTGTGGCTGGGAAAGTATTAATGGCCTTTTGGCCCAGGGCTGGTGCAGGACGTCGATGCACAGTTTCAGTGAGATGGCTTTTGCACATGCAAGTCCCCTGCATAGGCACGAAAATGTAGGTACTCCATAGCAATGCAATTGTTAAAATTAGGTGAATTTCCGTTCTTTTGAGATAGTAACAAAAAAACCACAAACACACAGCCCCCCCCCACCCCCCCCAAAAAAAAAGAAAAAAAAAAGAAAGAAGAAAGGAAAAAAACAGGCTAGGACAGAAAAGGAAATCATCTTGCTTTGGATTTGTGTGACTTTTTCTTTTCTTAGAAAAAGGCAATAACTTTGGAATAAGGAAAACAAACTTAAGCTGCTGCTGACATTTCAAAGTTGTTTGTCAGTAAGAAGGTACCTGCAAACTGATCTTTAACAATTCTGTAAGTAGCAAGTAATTTCCATTTGTAATATCTCAGCTTACTGAGTTTAAGATGTGCATTGATCTTGCTTTTATTTTTTATGATATGCTGCAAAATGCTTTAACCACTACCTTGCAGACACATAAACCAAAACTAATATAGAAAATTACTTAAAGGTAGCACAGTTAAGGGTGATGTCCTGAAAAACTGCAGCTGTGGCCTTTCTTATAGCTAATAAAGTCTATTTATTCAACACATACATGCTTTCACCTCACCAGATGTTAAATTTAGAACTTCTTAAGCCTTCAACCCTCTTTTGGAAAATTTTAGTCTGATGAGTATCAACTGCAAACACTATGCCAACTACGCAAACACTGTGATTACAATAAACATATTGCAATCAAAGGGTAACTGAATATTTCCTAACATAAAATCTTCTATAAACCCAGGTGTCATAAATTTCCATAGCAGACAAATTCTTAAGGACTGACAGTGAGATACTGAGTGAACTTCGCTGAAGTGTTGACAGACTAGTATAAATGAAAGAGATTAAATTCAGTGGTCTTGGACTTCTCTAATGGGGTGCTACTAGTAGGTCTGATTGATCTGCTATACTTCAAAAGGTACATACAGCTTCCCTGATTTGCAAGTAATAAGTTGCGCTTCCACTGGGTGAAGTATTTTACTCATGCCCTCATCTAAACAAAACAATGAGTTGCAAATTTGTCAATAATATTACATCTCTGCTGCATGTTTTAATTGGCTTAGATGTCACACATTTCTCTCAGAGCTATTCAACTCTGCAATATGCCTGGCGGGTTATTCTATCACTTTTAGAGAAAGTTCAGCACAGGTAGTGGCAAGCAGCTTGATCATGCTGAACCACATAAGGATATTAGAAGATATAAGAAGGCTTATTCCAATATACTAATTTCTAATGTAAGTGAAGGAGAATGCTGAGCTCAGTTATGGCAGTTTACTATTCTACAGCAGATAAACGTATGTTCAATAATATGCATGTATAAATTAATAGGGATAAGACAAGTTATTTATTAAATTAACAATTTGTGGGTTTAGATGAAAGTTTTAGACTATGGAGTATTAAAACTTGTTTGAGCCATCTGCCCTTCCATGGTTTGTTCAAACTACACTGAAGAAATGACTCATTTTGTATTTTGACTTAGTTCATTTAGCTCTTTTGTTTTCAAAGAATTCTGCTTAAAGACATTTCATCAGTTTAATTTTGCTAAGATATTAAGGATTTGATGATAGTTGGATAATCAGCTTTGCTTGACAACATGGCTGAGGAGCGAATGACTAGATAAAATCTCAAGGAATGTTAGGGGAGAAAACCAGTAATTTCTTTGTGGGAAGAAAGAAATCAAGTATAGCTTCGACAGTAATTTTCAGACTAATCCTTATGAAAATATGTTTAAGTATTGCATATTAAAAAGTAGGTAGACCGCCTATCCAACAAAATGTATCCTTTGAACTGAGACAATTTCTTACCTTGATTGAATTACTGAGATTTTGAAACCCATAAATTAAGAAAGCAGCACAGTACAGATACTGGCTATTAAGAGGAGTTACCAAGAAACACTTCAAACTTCCTTGCTCTTAAAAATCTTTTTACATCTCTATTTACAGCTGTTATCATACATAATTAGTTTTGAAAACTGTCCTGCTGTCGGCATCTGATAGTTCATATAACAGTGGGTAAATTAAATGCTTAAAAAACATTCATAGCTTGTGACCTGAAAGCTTTCAGAAAACATGCATAAAATTCAGCCTATGTTTTGTCACCCTACCTCCACAGCCATGGAGAGCTACACACTTAAAGAGACAGAAGGAATGGGAGAGGGACAAGTGTCGGACCCAGCAAAAAGCAGTCTGCAGATGAGGTGTGAAAGGCATTTATTTTCAGTTGGAACTGTAGGGTGAAGTTTTACCATATTGTGCACTTAATATAATGGAAAGCAGTTAAATTGCAGCAGAGCACCAATCTGCTGTGCAATGCAGTTGCTGGTACAAAAACACTTCATGAGCTTCTCTTGGTATTGGTCCACTTTGTATGCATGAAGCCATCACTGTATACATGTGTAGCATTCTGATAAAGCCCCTAGTAAACACTTAACTATCATCTGCAAGACTGTGAATAAAATGAAACGTCACTAAAGACCACAGATGCAAGGCTAGCCTACCATAAAATGGGAGATAGAGTTCTTCTTACTGATCCTTTTGGTTTATTGCCTATATTCCCATCTCCATGTCTCCCATTTTGGGGGCACTGGGGCTTTTGGCTACAAGGACTGAAGTTCAGAGAACAGGAGTAGCATGCCCGTATTGGGGGCTGCCACGGCTGGGTCAGCCACATATGTGCTGGATGTGGGGCTAGAGCCCCAGGCTAGCTGATGGCAGAGGTAGCCAGCCCTGCTCTGCCCTGCTCCTGTTCCCTCCATGTGGGCAGTGGGTGTTGAGCACGAGGCCAGCTTGACCCCACTGCTCCCCTTCACTGGGTCTGTGAGATGTCCTTGCTCCTCCAGCGCCTGGCATGCACCAGCCCTGGCAGAGAGAAGCAGCATAGAACAAGATGGGGCCCCCCATCCTTATGCCTGGAAAGACAGCTCCAAGGCTTGTGAGACAAAAGTGAAAACCTTAACAAGGGAGTTCCTGGAGGTTGCTGTTCCTCTTTGCAGACCTGGCAAAGCACCAAGTGCACCCAATGCCTTGTCTTTACTCACATGGGGAACAGTTTTAAAATAATGGCTTGGGAATGTATCAGTGACGAGAAAATCGTGCTGGACTGATCGGCTTGACTGGTCCAGGTGTCTTAGATGAAAGAATATAATGAATGATTTTTGCTAAGTTGTAATCAGCGCTTATTTTGTAAAATAAAAGCCTAATGCAAAAATGAACTGTAGGTTAATGCATTAAAGCTTCTTGTCTTTTTTATCTCCACTGTTTTTCATATGATTTTGTTCTCATAAGAGGGAAAGAAAGAAGGAAAGCCAAGATTAATACAAATAGGGAACAATGGTGATTCACTTATGTGCAAAACTGGAGCCATAGAAGGAGAAGGGATGTAGCTTTGGGTCCTTATACTATATTACAACAGATGAGGTGCTGGGACTGGGTGTATCTGAAATGTGGGATCTTCCTCTTTCCCTAGAGCCCAATGCTTTGCTTTTTCCTTTAATACTGTTTTGTCTGTTAATACTTTAAGAATTGTGCGGTGGCCCTGGGTGCACTAATAGGTCTTAATCGCCCTGATCAACCTCACCTGGGACCCCATAGACCCACCCTACCCAGGAGCCTTGTTTCAGCTCCGCCCCAGGCAGCAGCTCTTCTCTTAGCTTGTGACTGTGGCCAGCTCTTTTTTTGGACTGTTTTTTGGGTCTCCTTGGGTTTGTCTCAGACCTGACTACCTATGCCTGGTAATTGCCGGACTGTTGATGGGATCTGCTGCTGTTCATCTTGCTCAGCTCACCCAGTTCAGATCCACTGGGACAGTGCCCTGTTAACGATGGTACTACTTGTGCTGGTGTCACCTGTCGCTTCCAGTTCATCTGTGCTTCTGGGCTGACCTGCTCCTGTAGCTCTATGATAGACCATCAGCAAATGCCGGAAAGGTAACTAAGCTTCTATGGTTTCTTCCCTAGTATGTATTTTGTTTCTAATATGCTTTGAAATGCATATAGTCAACGTTCCTGCTTAACCTAAAATAATTTTAGGTGACTTCAAGGCTTCGACCACATGAAATATGGTTTATTTGGGAGGGTTACAATCTCCTGTGGTTAAGCAGCTGCTCTGCCCCTTCAGACTCTTGAGCCTGACTACATTAAGCATGTGCTTCTGACAATAGCAACTGGAGAAGCAACACAAAGCTCAAAACAAACATAAGGTCAGGGCTGAAGATCAATGAAGAATGACGAGAGGGGTAAGCAGTGCTTTGGCTTGGGCAGGACTTGGGCTGGCTATATACAAGCAGAAGATACATCTCCCTTCCAGAGAGAAGTGTCTGTGTTGTTACTTGCCTGTGGCTCTGCAGTTGCTCAATTTACTTGGTGAAGTGTGCGGTTGTAGTCACCATTGTATGCTAGGAGGTTGTGTCTGACTGATACTTTGTGGGTAAGAACACGGTAAAGATTAAAATACAATCTCTTTTGAAACAAAATGGGTCTTTGCCTATTTGATCTCCCTAGACTGGAGCCTTGCATTGTAGCCAAGGGTAGCCTCCTCATATTGTCTCCTTTCTTTGTCATGCTGTTCTTGTCCTTGTTGGCCCTTAGAAAGGATGATCTGAAATGTCTTTGTAAGGCAGGTATGAAAACATGTTTATCTTCAACTTGTTGCCACATTTTAAATGTTTTGTAACAAATTTGAAATACAGTCCTCATCCTCACATGAAAAAAGAGCTACTCACCAACAGGCCCTTCCTTGGAAGGAAGGACCTGCAGGAAAAATCAGTTGTTGGAAAAGATAGGGTGAAGTGCTATCCTTTTTGTAGACTTTAAAGAGGTCCTTTCACCCTGTTCCTATTGCCTAATCCGTGTTACTAGGTGCTGGCAGATATATGTAGTAGGGTTTTCTTGAAAAGCAGAGACAGAAGGTGTTTTTTCCACTGGACAACTAATAGATTCCACCAGCAAAGAAGAAAATAAAACATGTAGTCAGTGATAAATTTCAGTATATGCTGATACTTGTATTCCAGTTAGGCACACAACCCCAGAAACCATAAGGAAACTGATGAGATGGGAGTGGACTTGTTGCATGGTATCAGTAACGTGTGTGCTGTAGTTAGTCATCACACAGCTGCGTAGTGATGTGTTCTGTGCTTGATCCAGAGATTTCCATGACTTTGGCTGCACTCCATGCTTGGTGCTGTTATCAAGGCAAGCTGCACCATGTGCATGATGCCAAGATGCTGTCAAAATGCTCAACAGTAATTTCAGTGAAACAGCATTTAGCCCAAATAATAATAGTTTCATATATACCTAGTATTTTTAAATCCTAAAAGGAAAGTAATTTAGTCATTTATATATGCATTTCAAATTTTTCTTGCAAAATTTTACTTGTGCAAAGACTTCAGAAGTGCAGGATACCTTGGTTTAAGACACTGATTGTGTAACACTTGTTTGAGGAAATGAAATTCGTTCAACAAAGAGCTGTGATAACTTCCCGGGAACTCACTGTAGAGGAAAGAGTACTTGTGTCCTGGTTGTTCGTTGTCCTACTGCCCTTCTAAGAAAGCTTTCATTTTTTAAGCAGAATTTTGAATGAAGGCTTTCAGGGAGCCTTCAACCTAATTCTGTTTTCCTTTGAGGAAATCTCTTGAAGGAGTCTGCTATCTGATTTCCTTACTAGAAACCTTATGAGGTCCTTTATTATACGTTCTGAGAGAGCCCCTCTTTTGTTTGCTTTTATTTTTCTTAAACACTATTCTGAAGCTGGGTTACAGGTATAAAAACAGAAGACTTGGGAGGACAATATATTTTAACACACAAAGCCTCAAGCATGAAATCAGATCCATAGTGTGTTTTCAGGTATGTGATTTTTTTCTTAAGATGCCAACAGAAGTTCAGTTGCTTTGAGATCTGCAGGGAGCTTTTGTGAACATATGGCTTCTTCAGGCTGAATATACTGCTTAATCATGTGTTGCATAACGGCATTGATCTGCAAAGATTTGAACTGAGCTTTCTCTTATTTTGTTGAGAATTCGAAGATGTTGGGTGGTCACAACAAAGGGCTACCTAAAGCAATCACAGAGGACACTTAGAACACAGGATGGCTCAACAACCTTCTACTGTTTGAAATCAACCCATAGTTTTATTTATAAGTGTAGATGACTCAAATGAACTGCAACATGAAGAGGAGGTCATGAAGATCAGAACCCATAAGATGAAGTTCCCTCTCCTTCCTTGCTCTTACACAAACACAATTTTTTACATCTCAAGTTATTGTTTGCCTTTGGAATTGCATAATTTCTCCTTGATTAATATGTTAAACAGACCTCTATCTTGAGAAAGTAGTTTAAGGCTGGTGCAAAAAATGCTTACATGTTGATTTGTGTCTCTGACTTAAACACTTATCCTTTTTAGGTCTGTCAAATCTTCAAACATAGCACAAATTAACTTTTAAAGCATGTTCAGGTATTTCTGTGCTCTGGGAAGAAATGCAAGCAGGATGCTTTGGGGAAAGGAAAACTAGTATATTTGCAATTCTGTATTTAAATCAAATAAGATAAATATCTAGAGTAGCTACATAGATTCATTAATGAAACTCATATGAATGTCCCACATAAAGGACCAAAAGGATATACATCAAACTTCAGATGTCATAAGCTTTAAGTACGCATGGAATTGCATGGGGCTGCTGAAAATTCTTTTCTACTCTGAATATTATGTACATGCACAGGAGTTTAAAATAGCTGTGTTGAACCTGCAGGAAAGTATATGCTGTTTAAGAAATATTTCAGTTGCAGGTGACTTAATGAAAAATAACTTTGTTAACTTATCTGAAATATTCTGATGAATATTCTGATAAATCTTCAAAATTTCTTTAGTAATTTTATACTTAAACACAGATAGATTGTCAAATAGCATAACTCTGGATTTACCTGGAAGAAAATGTTTTCTGTGTTGCTTTAAAGACACTCAGTACTGATTCTATGTAGCACCTTGATATATTAACCTTTTGGTTTTTATATTGTAACAAAATTCAACAGATAAGAGTAGATCTTACTGACATGTGTCCTTCCCTTTTCTTGCCTTAATTTAGAACAATCACAACTCTTACGCTGTAATTTTAATCTTAAATATAAAATAGTTATAAAGCAATTTCCGATTACATTAATTTTTCATCTTTGTGTTTAACTTTTGCTTAGGTATGAGTATGTTCCAAGCCTTAGCTCTGATAACACTTACTGATGTTTTCATACTTATGAAAATGTCAATGCAAGTGAAGAGATGAATATCTAGCATTAGTACATGGATTGTGAAATCATTTGTGTCTACTTCATGCAGATAAAAGTAGCCATGTGGAAAAAGTGTCCTGGGGGAATACTGTATAATATTTTTTTGTTTCTGAAGTGTCTTACATTTAAAACTTCCTGATTGCAGTAAGATACATTTATTTCCCAGTTTCGTAGGTTACTGCTAAGTAGTTTTTCTCAGAAGTAAAACACATGGTATCTTCAGCTCTATTCAGATCCATATGTGTCTACCTAGGCTGTGAAGCAGTGAGTAAGCGATGTCACTTTAATTCAGCCAATCCTAAATTTTTTTTCTATCTGTCAATGAATCATTCAGAACAAGTTTATCTCTCTTCTCTCACTCCTTACTGAACTCTTTTTCTTTTGCTATTTTTCCCTTAGGTTTATGTGCAATACTCATCTCCCTGTCTACTCTAATACTTCTAAAACTGCTGTAAAAGTAGTATTATTAGGTATTTAAGCATTAAAGATCTATGGTTCCCCATCAGTAGTGAGTGTGAAGAAAAAGATCATTAATGTGCTGCAGGCTGCACAATTGTTAATAATTGCAGGTTGTTAAAAGTACCTGTGAAATTACATGTCTGTGACTTCCTTAAATGCTCTTTATAAATATTAGGAGATCACTGTATTTTCTAAATCTTAATTTGCTCAGTTACACCAAGGCAACAGGTATAATGATAGTCTTTGAAATGCATGTTCATTGAAAAATAAGAATGTAGTTTACTTTTTTCGTTAATGTATAATACTGACCTGTGAGTGCTGAGAGACACACTAGGATCTGCTGTATAAGGAACAGGCTAGTATAAAGGGTCCTTTGAAATTGAAGGAGAGTTTATCTTGGCTCCAAGTAAATTTATCTATACTAATTTGCTTCTTGGGTCTTAAAATTTGATCTTGGTTTTTGGAGCCTCTATGTCAGTCTCAAATAAAAGTACTTAGCTCTAAAACTTCTCTGTTTGTAACCACCCAGTACCTAGTGATAGAATAAGGATAATTATGCAGCAAAAATGTAAATGTTTAGGGTTGAGTCAGTTAGACATGAGCGTTGCTGTAGGAATATTAGACCTTTTCCTTCCATTTGGCACTGACACCTAGCATGGTATCTGAGGTTGTCAACACGTTTGGTTAATGAATTTGGTAGCAGGTGGCAGAACAGACCACTGAGGGCTGAAGCAGCTTGAGTTGTCTGTGATGCTGTCCCAGAGAATCAATTATGTATTAGCAGTGTGCAGTACACAATACATCATTATTTTTTTTAGTCAATAACAATAAAAACTCTCAAAGCTCAAACAACGGTTGGTGTTTTGGAAGCACTGCCAGGGCTTGCAGATTGACTGTGTTTGTGTGGAAGTCGGATGTCTTAAGCGGCAGACACCTTCACTGGATATAGTGGAAGAAGATGCCCAAATAAGACTGGATGCTTCAACAGGTTCAGGGTGTGATTAGAGAAGCTGGACAGGAAGCTTGAACAAAACAGACCTTTCTGATGGGAAATTTTTCACCTGACTTCAGTGGCACTGATAATCACTCAGTTTGTGAGACTACTTCCACATGTCCAGTTACTATGTGAAACAGATCTAATAGCTGTTCTTAACATCACAAAAGAAAAGAAAAAAATGTCTGGTTTTGTTGTACTTCCAGTATTTGAAAATATTCTGCTCTTCTTCTGACATCTTGATTCAAAATTGCAGCCAGATCTTAAGAATAATGTTAGTAAGTAAAAATGGACAAAATGACATAAAAATTGTGTAGGCACCTGACCTCATAAGAAATTGCTAACAGAAACTTGTATGGTAGTTGTCATTTTAATAGGTTTGTTTCCTACAAAGAGCATATATCTTCTGCACAATTCAGTAGATCCCAAAATTAGTTGACTAGTATGAGAGATAGCAAGTTGAATTTGGGTGGTAAGTACCTGGGTGACAATATGTTATGTTGTTCTGCAGCTTCCTTTTCTGCATGTTAGATAATTAACTAACAGTGCAAGTTTTCCTATAGTTGTCATCCATTATGATTTTAATGGGTTTTTTAGTTAATTACTTTATCTACACCCTAAGCACATACTCGATGTCCAAAATTTATTACCATCACATGAATGGGTTGCGAAGGGTACTTGGACACTTCCCAGTTTGCATGTTCACACCATGCAGTACTGTTAAAAAGGACAGACCACATGTGACGTGGGTAGAATGAATTTAGGCTTTCAGAGTAGAGGCACTTAAATGGTTAGTAAACAGTCCTGCTGTTTCAGGTGCACTTTCAAGCCCTCTGTCCTTCCAGGTCAGCTGCTAAAGTTACTAACTTTCTGTATTTGCCCTGCACAGCATTACTTATACCCATGTTAGCTTCTAGAAATAAAATGAGAAAGCACTGTAAGTACTGTGTCAGACACACATGCTGCTGGGTAGGCTGGGGTGAGCAGTGTAGCTCCTCCAGAAGTTCCCAAAGTTTCTGCCCAAGGCTGGGTCAGTCAGTGAGGGGTGGTGGGGGAAGCAGTTTGCATGCCTCCATGATAACCAGGTAAATGGCACGGCCTTCTAAAACCCCATCCTAGGCAAAATGTTTGAAATGAACTAACTGCTGTCTCACCAAATTGTTTTAATAAGCAGAAAGTTATTCTGGTTGAAAGACTGTATCAGGCCTCCTATCAAGGGCTAAGACTATGATCATTGTATCCTCTGATGTTTTATGTGAATACAAAATCTTATGAATTCAGTAAATGTTTTGTAAATAGATTTGGTCTAATAGCTTTTGACACTCCTTATGTGAAAAAGGAAACAATTAAAATAATTGTACACTTGTTCATTTGATTTTTGTCAAGATGTTGATAATAGGATTAGTGTGTGTTGCCGTTGCTGGGTTTTAGTGAACTGGCATAATTTTCTTCAGCGTAGCCTGTTGCTTACCCTCCTAGTAACTGATCAGACGAGTAGATGCGTCCTGTTTCCAGTGTGGGGGAAGAAACCGTAGACACTTGTAATGAACAGGCCAGTGCTATGAGAAATTTATAATTGTAGTATCATGCTGGAATACAAGCTTGTACTGCACCTTCTGCCAGTTGCTGTTAAACTATTTGACACGAATGGGTCTCTTACGTCTTTCTGAGTTCTTGAAATACAGTTAACTTATTTTGATATAATGTCTTTAATTATTTCTTTAATTTTTAACCTAGAATAGTAACATCAGTTGGTTGGCTGGTATTAGCAAGTGGACAGGATGAGACGGAAATCTAGTATGAAGATATAAAATCAGTGTCATACATAACCTAATGCATAAGCAGTTTTTATTCAAGAAAAGCAGGAGCATGGAGATAAACACAGCTCTCTAAAGGTATTCCAGATGGAAAGATCAAGAGAGCTACAGAACTGAGGCTGATCCTGCGTGTGAGACTTAGTGGTAGAAAGTAAAGAATAGATTTGGTAGACATGATAAAATGGGGAGAACCTTTGTAAAGGAATTTGATTCTCAGAAAGCTGCTGACGTTCTCTGAGGGAACTTACGGTACTGATTGTCTTACCATGGTAGACCAAATGCGATAGTCGGGGTCAAGGTCAGCCAAGTGGGGTGTCAGGGAGAAGGAAAAGGAGATGGGCCAAAGGAAGCAACTGAAATAAATATGAGGAAATGGATGCCTTCCTACTTCGAAAAAGTCTTGGGTGTTATTGTGGGTTCCCTAAAAATGTTGATACACTGTCAATAAGAAAGCAGATGGAATATTAGAATCAAAACAGAAGGGATAAAGATATTTTCTATTTAGTTTCCTGTGCATCTTATTACATACCCGGGTCTTGAATACTGTCTGGTTTGGGCCCACATTGGCTCATTCTTTCCAAACAAGAGAAGACCTTAAAAACCTAGATAAAAGGGTAATTATCGTCACAGAATCAAGTGAGAGTCAAACATAAAGATTAATTTAGAATGGCATTGAGTAACTTCATGGAGTTTAATTATATAGATGTAGCTGTTTTGGATATAGCTTTACTCAGGCTACTACTAGGTAACTATTTGCTTGGAAGGAAAGGTGTGCGTACCAGAGATCGTTCTATGTACATATACTCTACTGATAATACTTATTTTAAGATTTGTTGATGGCTGCTGTTGGAGAGATGTTCAATTTGACTCGATACAGAAGTTACCATTGGCTTAGAGTGAATATGTGAGCTGTAAATCGTTTACTTGATTTAGTTGACTAAACAGTGCTGGAAATTTCATAAAAGATATTTTTACTCTTTGTGCCAGCTGTCTGATAGCAATGTGGAAACTCTTCAAATACAAAATTCTTGTTAATCTGGGCTTGATTAATGAGTAGGAAGCAGAGCAGTGTTCAGATTTGTTCTAATTTGAATGAGTCATCATAACTGACTTGTTTGGCATAGCCTATGCACAGCAGTCCTGCACTGGAAATGCAGACACTGATATCAAACTTCCTTTGTTCTTGGATACTTCTACTTTCAGACAACGCTGAATCTTTCTTAATCTGACAGTTTAAATTGCTGCTTCCCCCCCACACCCCATGTCTTTGTGGCAGTAAAATGTGTACCTAATTAGGTCTATTATAAATGCTAGAAAACTAAATTATATCAGGAGCTCTGATACTAGATCAAGATCTTAAAAACATCATTTGTAGATATTCCTCTAGGTGGTTGGAACCAGTAACTTGTATGCTTTTACAAAACGTCAAACTTGGCAATAAATCTATTTGACAGAATACTGGCTCATAAAAAGCTGGAATTTTAAATCTTCTATGTGCATGGTAGACAGTATAATTGTTATAGGGCATAAAAAAAGATGTACTGTGGTCCACTATCAGAATTTATTCAGTGAGTAAATTGAAACTATTGCATTTGAAAAAGGGTTTCTGGTGGAAAAGAAAAATATAAAACATGGTGATTATTGTGAATTCTCTGGGTTTTTTCTAGATGATTACAGTGACTTGGGAGTTACTCTAGCCTTCCAGCCATGTGTGTTCCTACATGTCTTCTAAAATGCAGAATAATCCCATGCACTAGGGGCCTGACTGGAACAATTTTTGTGAGCTAATAATGCACAGTCTGGTATTTGACTTGTAATGCTGTCATGTTTTGTTGCTATGTAAGGGAAAGCAGCAACTTGCTAATTTAAGTCTAATATTCAGATACCATTCTTCTTTTGTTCTTAACATAGGTCCTTGACTAATCAGGCACAGTCAGATCACTTGACTCGGCTGAAAGTTCCTGTAATTTACTGGCTTCTTATTATAGTGCTATAAACGTACATGTTACTAACACTTATCTCAAAAATGTGTAGCCTATTATATTTCATAATTATTATATTTAATTAAAATATGATAAATCTTTTAATGGAAAGTTTCCACTGAAGGCAATGTGAGAAGTAAAAACAGTGGTAAGAGGGGAAGCTGTTACTGAAGGTTTTTGTGTGGTGATTGTAGCTGATGGGATTAGGTAGCACTTGTCAAAATTGTTAGATTACAATAAACCAGTGGTGTCTATGATAAGCCAAGTCTTTGAAAGTAAGTTTCTAATAATAACTTGCCCACTTCTGTATTCTCTGGATCTTTGTTTCATGATGAAGGGTTCAGGAGCTCGGGTGTTAGTACATAACTATTCAAGTTGAGCTGTGGGACAGCATGTGATTAACATGGCTATGTTCACCTCTGGTCTTCATGATAGGAAAGGAAATTAACTGTCGGGGCCAAATAGTTGATGGTCAAGCAAGTCCTTTGGAGGACTTTAGACCTTGGATGGCCTGTGGTTAACTTATTCCAAGTTTTCCTTTGAAACTAAGCCTCATGTCTTAAGTTAAAACACCGATTACTCTGTCTGAAGGAACACAGCCCGAGTAATTAGGATGGCAATCAGAATCAAACAGTTAAACTGCATGATCCTCACTTCTGTTCTGCGCCAGTCTCTGAAGTCTTCTATGTATCTTGAGAATACATCAAGTGAAGCGCTGGTAGATAACATTCTTTTCTGGTGACAGTCACCCAAACGCCCAGCATACAAGCAAATTAAATTGTATGGTTTTATCTACTCAGACCACAAAAACAATTAAAGCTTTATTTCTGAAATTGGAAAGCATATTAGAATCATAAAATGGTTTGGGCTGGAAAAGCTAGTCTACTTTCCTGCCTTGGGCAGGGACATCTGTCACTAGATAAGGTTGCTCAAAACCCTGTTCAACCTGACCTTGAATACCTCCAATGATGGGGCACCCGCAACTTCTCTGGGTAGTTTCTTCCAGTGGCTCACCACTCTCATTGTAAACAACTTCTTCCTTGTGTCCAAACTAAACCTTCCCTCTTTCTGTTTAAAATCATTGTCCCTTGTCCTGTTATTACAGGCCTTGGTATAAAGTGTCTCCATCTTTCTTATAAGCCCCTTTTATATACTGAGAGGCTGCAAAAAGGTCTACCTGGAGCAACTACTTCTCCAATCTGAACAACTCCAACTTTCTGCCTCTTTTCATAGAGAAGAGGTGCCAGCCCTCTCATCATTTTTGTGGCCCTCCTGTGGATCCACATCTGTCTTGCATCGGGGACCCTGGAACTCTATGTAGTACTTTAGGTGGGTTCTCACAAGAGTGGAGAAATGTACAGAGAGGGGAGGGATGGAAGGAGTTTGGTGCTGTTGTAGGTAACTAAGATCCAGGCTACAAAGCACAAGAGTAATTCTAAATATTTGTGGCAAATGCTGCAGTGTGTCCTCTTACCATTAAGATATACAGGTTTTCTCTTGATATGTGAATAGCTGAATTAAATGAACAATGCAATGAAGCGATATCATTAGGCACCAAATGCTTTCCCTTTTGTTATTGGTTTCTAGTATTTCCCTCGTCCATTGGCCCAAAATTAACTTATTTGTCTAAAATTCAGTAGGTTTATAGGGATTTAAAAGTTAATGTGTCCTTAATTATGGTCAGTAACTTTAATCCTATTCTCTTTGCA
The DNA here is from genome assembly GCF_964106895.1 of Numenius arquata. Lineage (NCBI taxonomy): Eukaryota > Metazoa > Chordata > Aves > Charadriiformes > Scolopacidae > Numenius > Numenius arquata. Next base: position 21,439,529 of record NC_133576.1, on the reverse strand, counting down.
AGTGGGAGAGTAATGCAACTGCAATTTAAATGGGCAAGAACAGCCTCACTCCCTTCTCCCCTTCCAGCCAGTAGTCCTCAGCCTATTTCTCTCTCGTATCATGGTAAATAGAGAAATAATCAGGGTCAATCTTACGTGTTTGTGTCCATGTTTGAGGAACGCTTAGTTTAACATGGACTACTTTCCCAGTATGATTTATTTCACTCCTTCAGAGTTGGCTGCACTAATGTAGGGGAAGCAGCAGCGAAGGGGTGAGGATGAGTGACTGGGGCAGGAAGAGGGGAAAGCCTCTTCCCAGGGGTCATGCTGTTTTATCCTGACCATAAATGCTTGCATTGCCTAGTCTTATATCATGTCCTGTCAGTTTTCTGCTGGGTCACAGGTTTTTCCACTGTTAAAAAACAGTGACCAGGGGATAAATTTTCCTCTCATCCCTTCTCACTCCTCCCATTGCTTCTATATATCTCAGGTCTGTAGGTTGTCACCTGCAGGAATATTAAATATGACTGAGTCTTACTACCTGTCCTGGGACACTTTTAGTAGGACAAGCATGACTTTACTTGGTGTTAAGTGAAAATTGCTCTTGTCAATATATCCCATACTCCAATCGGAAAAGGGGATGTTGGCTATGCCACGTGGTCATTACGATGAGACGGCCTACTAAGAGTCAGATGGTGTTTCCAAAGTGCATGTTTTCTTCCAGGAGATGGCAGGTATGTGCTCTTAAAACAACCTGATTATTTTGAACCTGCTGTTTCTGTCTACGCTATCAATTTACACTGAACTGAAGTTCCTGCTCTCTCCCCTCCTGTCTCCTTTCCTCACAATACTGATGTTTTGTGTGATCTTCAGGCTAATGAAGGATTTCAATAAATCATGGTGTAAAGTCATAGCTGTCTGCTTGAAAAGGTGTAAATTGTATTTTCATGCATTCAGGGGATCAGCGAGAATAGTTATAACTGTTCAAAAGGAGTCCTTCCTACAGGGATCTGGAAGAAATGACTGAGGGTATTTTGGCTGTGCTCTTCGAAATAGGCTTTGGCCTTTCTTGATGTCATCTGGGCTGCACAGTGAGAGTAACAGTAAGAACACAGGTCTTCATTTAGTAAAGAAGACAACTTAGAGAAAGTCTCTGCAGCCCCCCAAAGAACAAACAAGATTACTGGGGAAAAAAAGGGATTCAAATTCTGGTATAAAGCTACAACTGGGAAAAGACTTGAGTCTTCCATTCGGAGACTGGAACTGCCACTTATTGATACCTGAAGAAATGATCAAATATACATGAAGTTACAAATGCAAAATGAGATAATAACTTAGAGATCTCTGAGGACAGCTCTGGACTAAAAGACCTGCAAAGTACAGCTGATTTCAAAGTTGTCTTCTGCTTTCCTACCACTCTTTCTGGCAGTGACTAGTGGGACTAAGCATAACTTAAAATTGTAAACCTCTGCCTTCATATATGGGTTGGTCTTTAATAAAAATAACCTCTTTGAAAGCATTCACAGGAAGCATTTTGGGAGCTCTAATTAAGGTGACAGAGTACTGACTTGTCACCAAAATTTTTCAGATTTACTTCTAAGAAGTCGTCTTCCTGAATGAAAGACTTTTCTTTCTTTCTTTCTTTCTTTCTTCCGCCTTCAATCAATACTTAGTTCAGAAATAAATTATTCTACATCTTATGATCAGATGTTTTCCATGTAGTTAACAGCTGCATCTCTTCATGCAGACCCAGCAGACAGGACACAAGCCTATATGTTTTACATGGATGTCAGTCCATGGCTGTCATTACTATGAATCCAGCCTCTAGTGGAAGAAGTTACAATGAACTATCAGCACGCACATTTTTAAGTGGCAGCATATGCATGCAATGAAGTCTGTGGTAGCATGTGCGTGCTGTGTGTCAAGGAAGTTGCTTACAATAGACAAATAGGTGCTTTAATGACAGAAATGGAGCAAAGTATCTTGAAACCAGATAGGGAGACTGCAACAGCTGTTAAGCTATTTCTTAAAATGCACCCTTGCTGCTATGGAAGAAATGCAAGACACATGGTCGGACTGCAGCCACTATTTATACGCAATTCCTCAGTCCCAGGAGAAATTTCTTTCATTTATGAATATTGAAGGTTTTTAAAAAAAAAAAAAAGCCAACATATTTTATGTGTTACATCTATGTATGCACAGTTGAGAATGCATACTATCATTGTGTGGTAGATGTTAATCTTAGATTTTAAAACTTCTTTTTCTCTCAGGATGGAAACACATTATTCACATCTGGAGCTCACTAGAAAGGGGTATTGAGAGTTGTTTGGCAGCTTGCATATAGAATTATTTCAGTACTGGAAGCATGTCCCCCTTGCTTTCACAAGGGTCCAAGTAAAAGGGTATAGCACCTCAGACCTCATGGAAAGAAAGCTCTGTGGATACAATGAAACACCTTTTATATCTTGTATTGAGTATGAATGGTATAGTTGGCCTAGTTATTAAACATGTAAAATATTATAAATATTCAAATCAAAAATTGTCTGTTCTCTGCAGGAGAAAAATAAAGTTTTAATTTGCCCAAATTAAGACCAAGCAGTGAGAGAACACTGGTAAAGATGTTTTTTCCTGAAAAAATAGACTGGTTTAGGTATACTTGTTATATGCCTTACTTTCTACAGGTATTTTAGACACAGTGAGGCCATTCAGAATCGTGTTAGAAAGACAAGTATAGATTTGCTTGAGAGCATTCTGTAAAGAAAGACTGACTATATTTTAGATGATCAAAAAACATGGGACTTGCATGCATTTTGGACACTTTTACATGTCCTCTTCCAGACCCAATCTGCCAATGTCTATTGTAACACTGCTCAGAACTGCTGCTCCAAATACACTGAAGTAGTGTGTCTTCTGGATTTTCATTCTGATCCTTTTTTCTCTGCAAATTCTCCAGGTAGCCCAACTAGAGCTTTTGTAAATGTAACCTCAGTATTACACTGACATAAATAGTTCTTTATATGAACATTGTTAGCATTATGGGTCTACCTTTTAAAATCTGGTCTCCTTGGTAACAAGTGCTGCAGGCAAACTGAGGACTGCATTCTGCTTGCAAGCAAGAGAACACTCTCCAGGAAGTATATTTTGGTACTTTAAATAAGATTTTCCCAAAATAATGGCAAGGATCAAAATGCTCTTCAGAATTTTTGGCTGTGGTTTATAGGAAGTGTTTTTTTCTGTTAATCTCTTCTGGATTGCAGGAATATAGTCAACCATGACGCTCAGTATGCCTTCAGAAAGTAGGCATGCATCTGTTGGTTTTACAAAGTCCTATTTTAAGACTTCAAGGAACCTCCAAGTAAATCTTAAAGCTTTCAAGCCTCTGTGCTTTTTGTGTCCACTGTGGTCCCTGAAGAGAGAAGGCTACAGGGTCACACCTGTTCCTTGAAATGAATTATATGATTTATGCTCAAGTGGCTTTGGGGTCACAACATAGAGATACAAAATCCCCAAAGGAAGAAATAGATTCTTTCATCTGCATGATCTAAACAGGTGTTTCTACCTTTTATGCCAGCTGATAAATCTTGGCAGAAAGCAGTGCTAATGAATAGAAGACAAAATCAGGTGGCAGTACCTTGTCTTGAAACTTGGGTTGATTTTCATTCCACATGTGACTTGCATAAGTGCATAAATAGGAAAGAGTTGCTGTTCTGTTTACAATGTACTTTTCTGACACTGGGACATACTGTGTGTTTGCCCTGAGCTAGCTGATGAATAGTCACTCTAGATTGAAGGGTGGAGGGTTGAAAAATACTGTATATATTTTAGTGGGATGCTTACAAAATTGGAAATGGAAAATATGCTATTCCATATGGATTTGAGCTGAAAAAGATCTACTTACCTTGGTTTAGTTTTTAAAATTCAAATGTACAGTTAAAGACAAGAGCCTGGCACAAAAATTAAAATTCTATTAAGTGGAACGTTCTGAAATAAGTTGGTGTGACAGATCTCTCTTCCAACAAAGAGTTTCTCCATGAGTTATTGGTTAGGAGTATGGGAGGAACATGGGTAGCAAAATATCTTTCATATAGCATGCATTTTTGAGGAATTGTAGATACTTATTTTGATCACTGAAACACCACTGGCAGTTCAAGTCCTGAAGAATAAGCAGAAGTAATATTATAGAGATTTAGATCTTGTCCAGTTGAAGTATGTTCAATTCTTATAGGAAAGAGGGGAAAAAATAACTTGGTATACACTGTAAACTTAAAAGAGATCTTTCAAGCTTAATTCTGTGGTTAATATTTCAAGATATCATTTAAAATCGATGTGAAAAATTTTCAAACATACGGTAAAATAGAAAAAGGTAACACTTTTATTACTACTACTGACATCAGCTAAAGAGAAAACAATGTAGAATCATATAGCATGATAGAATGCTTAGAGTTGGAAGGGACCTTGAAGGTCATCTAGTTCCAACCTCCACTTGACACCTCCCACTAGACCAGGTTGCTCAAAGCCCCATCCCACCGGGTCTTGAACACTTCCAGGGACGGGGCATCCAGCCTGGTGTTGTTGGCAAACTTGCTGAGGGTGTACTCTATCCCACTGTCCATGTCTCCAACAAAGCTGTTAATCAGCACAGGTCCCAGTACTGAGCCCTGCAGAACACCACTCGTCACTGGTTTCCACTTGGACATTAAGCCATTGACCACAACCCTTTGAGTGCAGCCATCCAGCCAGTTCCTTATCCACTGAGTGGTCCACCCATCAAATCCATGACTTCCCAATTTTGAGACCGGGATGTCATGTGGGACAGTGTCAAATGCCTTGCATGAGTCTAGGTAGATGATATTTGTTACTCTCCCCTTACCTACCAATGCTGTGGCAATATAGTAGAAGGCCACCGAATTTGTCAGGCATGACTTATGAACATTGTTTCTTTTTATTAAGAAAATGTAAAGGCTATTATTAGTAATTGACATGGGTTTGTAATATCCATCCCTAATCCAAGGTTGATGTTGAATGCTATGATTCCTCATGTGGGTTAGCTGAGACAAAATGACACCTACAACTAAGCACTTAAAAGAGGATGGATAGAAGACATGCTTCTCTAGGCCAGAATAGGTTGTCCAAGTTGACTATGACAGTACCCAATGTACTCTGGAATGAGCTAAATGTCAGATTATTGATTGTTCTGGTTGTTGATTGTTGGGAGAGGAAGTGACTGTCTAGGTGTGTGATAAGAATGACATGTGGTGAGAGTTTTGGTATTCCTCCTGGGGTTGTGGTTACAGCTGTCCTCTCCTCTCCAAGCTGAGTCAAGAAAACAATTATCCAGATGAGTGTCACAAGCTTAAATTTCAGTCAGTCTCACTGTATGATGAAGGTGTGCCTATGTTTAGCCCATCAACAGCAAAGTGCACTTTCTCCACAGCAAACCCATTGGTAATATAATGAGGATGAGCAGAGTGCATGTTGAACTTAAAAGAAGTAGTGAAGGAAGATAAATTAGGCTGCCAATTAGTTAATATGTTCCCTTAGAAACCAGCTGTCTTAATCACAATTAGGAAATAAAACTTGACACCTTTATTTCTTCGAAACTTAGTGTACATCTAGAAGCTTGTGGGTGGTTAATACTCCAATCTGATGTCATAGGGAAACCTGCCCTGCATGGCACTGCGAATGAGACTGTGACTTTCCACAAACTGGAGTTTCTACTTTTGTGTAACATTACTATTGTGCTGAGCAGAATAATCTAATTATAGGTCTGCATTTGAAAAGAATACTAGAAACCTTTGATATGGGCTCAAAATTTTATTCCCCAACTAGGTGTACTAGTGAAATATGTCCACATCTACAGAGGCGTTTAAACTTATATTCAAGATTCACAGACTACAGTCTTCTGCTTCCCACGTACTAACTCCTTTTGTGGTGTGGGTTTTTTTTGGGTTTTTTTTTTTGTATAATTGATTCTACAGGATATAAATTTAACAGCAAATTTTCTCTGCAATGGTTTTAATTTTAAATAATCTGCATTATAAACTAACAAAACAGCCTTTGAAACACACCAGTGATGCAAACCTAAAACACTGAGTGCCATATGTAGCCACCTCCATTTGTTAGTCTACGTTGCCATGTGAAATATGATCACGAAAGACAGAAGGAAAATGTAATTTGTAGTTACCCTGGTTAATTGTGGAATTGATTTGGAAACTGTCAACAAATTATGTCTCTCCAAAAAACATTTGTTATTTTGTTTTTGGAAAAGACATTTACTTCTATCTACTTCTGTCAAAAACATTGAAGCTACCATGGTTCCCCCAAAAGCAGTTTCAAACTGAAAGACTCAAATTTTATTCCAACGGAGTTAGTTGAAACTATCACATTATACTGGGCTGCTTCAAAGGTTTAGGTTAAGTATGAGCTGTCAACCCAAGCTACGCTTGCAGTGCTTGGAAAGAATGCATTGGTCTTCATGGTGCATGAATAGAAATGGATTTGTACACATTGGCAGGGAGGGTGGGGGGATGGGAATCTTTTTTCTTTGTTGGGGGAGGGGGAGAACTGGCTTGGTGCTGTTCTGGAGAAAATAAAAAGCTTTGATCAGGCTGCAAACTCTCCTTTTGAGAGGAAATAACTAATATGACTATCTGAACACAAAATCTGGAGATGATAAAAGCTGCTGTATAGTTGGTTCCCAGACTTGTACACTTCAGATATTAGCCGTTCCAAGGCTTGACACTAGATAAAAGTTTTCTTTAAATGTCATGTCACTGTCTTGGTACATGGAGTTCACCTTATTAATAATACATTTGAAGAGCTGTCATTTCAATCTTCATGTACTTTTCTCTGGGGAGGGGGAAAAATCTGTGGCTCTGTATTGGCAAAATTCCTATATGCATAATTTTGTTTTAAAAAGTGTATGAAATCATAAGGGATTGCTTCAACAAGATTTTATAATATTAAAAGTTTTAATGTTCTATCGTAATACTGAATAGGCATGGTTTTCTTTTCCCCTTTCTGCTTATAAAAACTGAGTAACATAACAGCTAGGCTTAAGGCACTATTTTTTTTTTTTTTTTTTTTTTTTTTTAGTGTAGAGGTGATACCTGGAAGGACTCAGTTGCTCTGGTAAGTTTGCTGTCACAAAAGAGAGGTAGAAGTTGCAGAGTTAACAAATGACCCGATGTTTGGACTTTCAGCCTTGTATCTCTTATAGCCTGACTACTCAGTCACAGACACTTTTGCAAGAATAAAGTGTAAGAGAAGAACCAAACTAGCAACTGTCTGGATCAATGTCTAATTGCATAGCCTAAGTTGATAATTTATCAGGTTTAAAAAAAAAAACAAACCAACAAACCAAACACAAACCTTGATTGTTGTATAATATAGTGTATACTGTAATATATATTTCAACATGTTAAAAACAAATAATGTTAAGGCCCCTCCTGTGCTCAGTGTAATTGAATTTTTTTCCCCCTGCCAGTTTCTCCATGAAATCCCACTGGATCATGGTGGTTGAGTTGGGTAAGAATTCAGATTTCAAGCGCATTGTGTTTAAACTAAGAAATTAATTGAATTTACTCTCTTTTTTTTTCCTCCGGTTGCTTCCAGCTCTTAAACTTTTAGTAACAATTCATTTCTTCTGAACATTCTAACTGAACAAGTGTTCAAAGATTATTGTAATCTGTAATACTGTAAAATAAATAGTTTGCATGGAGGCATTGGCTAAACTTTAATAATTTTTTGCCTTATTTTAAAGTCTGTATCCTTTTGGTAGACTTGCGTCAGAAGTGAAGCTGATCACTAGTTTAAAGAAATTAAAGAAATTTTCATTGCCTTGTTTATAAAGGCTTCTATGAAGGATGGAGTGAAAATGAAGTAACGTGATCTGGGCACCCTTCTTCTCCTAACACTGCTAGATTTCTAGCTGTGTATAGATAATTGTCTTGGGGTAGGACAGAAATAAAAACTGAGAGGAAGTCTGAGGAAAACACCACTGGGGACTACTAATTAACAACAAAATAGTCTTTTGGAAGTCTGTGTATTACACTGTAGACTTGCTATATTAGAATCAGCAGAAATCTTTCTCCTGTGTGCTTCATCAATTTGCATAAAACTCGTTAGTTCACAAACACGGGGAAGAATTGGGCATACTGACACATTGAAGCCTGTCATTTAACCACATGCTGGGTATGGTGCATTGGTATAAACGGTCTTTCTCTGTTTCTTGCAGCAGGTCAAACATCATTTCTTGAGTCTTTGAATTTTCTAGATGTTTGTTCAAACCAAGTTCTTTGTTTGCACCGCATGAAATCTTCAATGCCTCATAAAACAAGGTTTGAAAAATATTTTTTAGAGAAAGCTGAAAAATGGGATGGACGCTTTGAACTACGTTACGTCATTTGTTACTTCAGGAATGCCCATAAGGACTTGTATTTTCTCCAGAACCGCAGATAAACTATTAATAAGGAAAAATTACTAAAAGATAAATATTAATTAATTAACTTCTTATATAGAGCACTTCATCTCTGCCAACCCAGGCAGCCTACATTTAAACTAATACCTTGTTTAAGAGGAACTGCGAATACCACATACTGAATTTTATTCTATTCTTGATGTCTTAAGTGCCCCCAGCTGTGTGATTGACAAGAATATATCTGTCTTGCCATTTTGGATTAGCAATCAGATTTTAGAAACATTACCATTTAGGCAGAAGTCATCACACCAATTTTTTTGGGTGCTTGAGGAGCTTTTGCAAAACACAAAGCAGCACCTTTATATGGAAAGCAATGCAGGACTTCTTTTTAGGCTTACCTGAGGTACTGCTGTGGAGTTCAGGAAACGGCCATTCGCTTCAGTGAGAAGAACATGTAACTATGGCTCTATGCAGCCTCCCAACAGCCTGGAGAGCTACAAACAAGTGCTGGTTACAAGCCTTTTATCAACTATACTCCATGCTTAATCATGCTAGTAAGAAGAGGTTTTTGAGAACAGAAACGTGAGGGAGGTTTGTATTAAAAGAAAGCACAGCAATGTAGAACAAGATTCAAAGGTCTCTTGTGTAGTTGTCTGTCTGGTACTTTGCTGTAATACAACACATAAAGCTTAAACTGTTAGGGACAAAAAGCTTACCAACGGCATGAGATTGCTTTTTGTAATGTCCATGCTGGTATCTCCTATGTAGTTCTCAAGACCACGCTGTAACTTCATACCAGGACCACCACCAAACAGGTAACAGAATCCGAGTAGTTTTTTACAGGTGGCAATCCAACTGAGCGTATTCCACTCAGGAAGTTACAAGCCAGAGTCTTGTGGTCTTGTGTGTTGGATGGCAGTGTTGCACTCTCATCTACCTGTTGTCCTTGCCAGGTCTGTGTCAGTGGCTAATGACCCATGATTCATACAGTCATTAAGTGCCTTTGCTGAGGATAAGGCTGCAGCACTGAGGCTGTGCTGTGCTCTTTTCTGTATTTGTGCTCCATGAGGGCATGAGGATCATGGATCACCACATGTCCCATGTCACACGGTTGTCAATGTGTCCTTACCATCAGGGAGACTGAGGCCAAGAATAAGGTTTCCATCTTGATGAAGTTGATCTTCACATAGACTTATGTTGGAGGCAGACAAGTTTTCCAATGAGACAAAAAAGTCACCAGATAAACTGGCTGCTGTGTTATGGTGCAAAAGGTCAGGCTGAGAACCATTAGGCAGTGGTTTAATGTGATTGGAAATGCTGTGTGAGGTGTTTACAAAACCTGGAATACCAATGGCTGAACTGTCTCCAAGAAGTTGGTTAGATAAGAGAGCAGGGAAGATGTAAAAGTCTGTGGGAGAGTGTGTCCTGTCAGTCTGTAAAACTGTCTTGGTTACTTCGACGTGAGCCCGAGGCAGTCCTTGCTGGAACAGGTATCTAGACACCTTTCCTCTGGTAGTTCTGACCCCACAATTCCAGGTTGCTAGCATGTAGGCTTACGATAATGCTTGAGTCCTCTTGGTCTTCCTTGTTGTCTGTAGATCTGTGTACTGTTCTCAAACCTGCTGTCTTCCTCTGTTTTGTCACTTCTTGCAAGTGAATTAAACACTGTTCAACAGCCAGAGTCTGTGATGAGGTAACAACACTCCTTTTCCTATCTGACAAGGAAGCAAATCATCGAGTATTGAATTGTTCAACCTTTTAGTCAATGTTTTTGAACCAGAAATTTCTTAGTCAACCTTAGGTTAGAAATAGTGACCATTAAATGTTGTTCTACCTGCTTTGAAGTGGTTAGATCATACTTGCAATAATGTAAACTTGGATTTCTATTGTACTTTAAATTGATGTAGTATTTTCCTGGAGGGTTATAGGCATTTTCAAATGTTAGAAAACTGCAATGAGACAAAATGGACCATGTTCTTGATATAAAGTAATTTTATGACATGCAGTGAGTCAAGTAAACACACTTTATATTACATCATTTTCCTTAAAGATGCATTTCAGCTGTTCAAACTTGCTTTTTCAGCAAAATGTGAATGCACATGACCATACAGAATTCCTGTCCAAATTTAGCAATTAATAAAAAATAATTTCTTTTTTTCAGAATGCTTATTGAAAGCTGAAATACCTTATGGTGATAGACAAATAAGAATATTTTATTTTTGATTGCAGATAGGGATGTAGTTGAACTTTCTTAGTTGGTTTAATTTATGTTTGAACTTGAGTTTAATGAACTTGTGCTAAGTATTATGAAATATAGCTTTACTACTTTTCCTTCCTACTTACTGTCTTAATAAAATCTCAACTTTTTAGTGTTTGCTGAATAGTAACAATGTTTTATTTTGGACCTGAGTCGTCTTAGCCTGGAGAAGAGAAAGCTGAGAGGGGATCTCATCAATGCTTATCAATATCTAAGGGCAGGTGTCAAGAGGATGGGGCCAGACACTTTTCCAACAGGACAAGGGGAAATGGGCACAAACTGGAACACAGGAAATTCCATCTCAACATGAGGAAAAACTTCTTTACTTTGAGGGTGACAAAGTGTTGGAACAGGCTGCCCAGAGAGGTTGTGGAATCTCCTCTGCAGATATTCAAAACCTGCCTGGATGCTTTCCTGTGTAACCTGCTCTGGGTGAACCTGCTTTGGCAGGGGGATTGTACTAGATGATCTCTAGAGGTCCTTTCCAACTCCTACCATTCTGTGATTAGTTGGAGAGTATGTGGTACCTATCCTTCATTTATGTTTCCTTTTTCCCAAGTTGCCTTTACTGGTTATGTCAGTAAAGCAGTATCCATCGATGTGCTGTATCCACAGATGTAGAAAACTCTCAAGCATGCTATTGAATTTTCATTCCACTCTAAGTTAAATTGTCACTTAACTGCTGTTGTCGTTGCTCATATATGAGCTTCTTCAATGGTTATCAGCACTGTATTCTTGAAAGGAGTTCAAGATATTGAAGCTCCATGAAGAAAGAATGGGTCTGATGGGAATAAAATGAACTTCTGCATCCTTTTGGCAAGAGCCAGCATGGGTTCAGTGAGAACAAATTACTCATAAAAGATAAACCGGTTGATCAGGCATGTTGCCATTTTTTGAACAAAAATATATATCCAACTTTTGCTATGTAGATAGCTCAGCATCTCTGTGCTTCCTTTCCATCTTTGAAAGGGATAAACCATCTGATTTCAGTGACTTTGGAACATGAAGCTCTATAATTTATTTTGTTTTTCTGATCTAAGTGTCTTATACAGTTGTGGAAAGAATTCATAGGCACATAAACAACTGGAAGTCTTCGTCATATAAGTTTCTCTTTGAAGTCTCTTAATTGGTGTAAATTGTTAACATGTGTAGGAATAACTGCTAGGTTTTTATCCCATAAGTGATAAATAATGAAGCATCTGATGCTTTTTTATTCTGGAACAGGCAGATGGTGTGTTATAACATCTAACTGTAATTGGGGTGTAGAAGACTTTTGGGTTTTGTTTTTGTGTGGTTTTCTGATTTGTGGGGGTTTTGTTTCCAGCTAGAAACTAATACTTTCTCTCCCTTTCTACAGTTTTCTGAAGGGGTGAAAAGGATTGGTGTTAAATTTATTTTTTGTATGCCTTTACAACCATTGCTTATATGCTTTTGCCTATATAGCTGTTATGGCTGGTTTTGTCAGATAATGGAACTGATGCTATTGCAAAGGAAATACATAGAGAAAAACCCAACATTGGGATGTTTTATCAGAATTCATCATTAACTTATTTGCTTTAGAAATACGGCTAGAGACTGAGAATTAGGCAGTTCTTCCAAAGCCACGATGTGCTAACGTTAGATTGTAAAGTCTCATATTGGCTAGCTTTTAAAAGTGCTCTCTTCCTGCTTTCAGGAGGCTCTGTGATAGTAAGTTGGCAGGTGCTAGGATCCCTCACAAGTAGAAGGAAGTAATTTACTAGTTTCAGTTTTGTTTTGATGGAGCCTTACCTTACAAGTTTTGTTTGATACTATTGAAGCTTTTAGTTGTGGCAAGGGGTAAAAGAATTGGTTAACTGGACCTTAGTGATTTTGAAAGTGTGCAAAAAATATAGGTAGAGTCAAGGAAAAAATTCATGTTACTTGCTGAAATATGTTAGTGAAAATCTGGAATAGACTGGGAGTCTGAGGACTTCAAAATTAATTGAAGGATATCTTCAGCAGTAATATCATAAACATTTATGGGCTATGATTTGAAGACAGAGGTTTTGACTGGTAACAGGAGGTTTACTGTAGTACATTGGGTGAATAACATAGCTAGCAGTCTAGCTTGAAGCTACCTTAGCTCTGAATTATTCAACCAGATGGAGCTTAAGTAGCGTGGAGTATTTTTACCCCACATTTTTGCTGGAGACATTTTTTTTGCATTAATATACAATATTTATCTATTCCCAAAATAATTTGCAGGGCTGTAGGGCTATATCATACGGTGTTGTCCATTTCGCTGACTCCTGTTCTCAACCTCCAACTCTACACAATTGCCCCTTGTTTTAGGAGAGGATGTAAATATTAAATTTTCCTTTACTTAAGCTGTAAAGCTCTAGAGTTGTCAGCTGAGGAGTTGTATAAGAGTTGGCGTAATTATATTCCAAAGCTTGTGAAGTCACTTTTCCTCATAGCTCTTGTGGCATGTGTCCCTCTGCAGGGAAATGTCTCTAAAGGGGAAAAGGTGGGGAATGGTATCAACCAGGCTCATTGCTGATCTGTGCTGGTGTTACAGGAATGACAAAACCCTCCCAGTTTTTCATTTCTGAATGGTCAGTGCTCCATATTTATATTTTCAACAGTGTAGTCTGTGAAAAAAAATCCTGTACTGCTTCCTACTACTGTCTTTCAGATAACAACATACGGTGTTCAAACTGCCCTGCCTAGTGCAGACCTATCCATTACTTAGTTGCAAAAAGATAAATGACTACATAAAAAACAGGTCCTGCAGCCTTGCTTGTCATTAAAACATAATTAATTTAAAAGAAATGTTAATTTTCACAGGATGAATTGCTGACCGAGGAATAACACAATATATGGAGTGGCTTCTATACAAGGAAGACACTTTCTTTCCCTATTTAAGGAGATGACAGACTATAAAATCCTGGATGAAGTGTAAAAGATAGCTGTAGGTTTCTGACACAAGAAATAAGAGTAACACCAAAAAAAACCTTGTGGAAAATTGGTCCAGAATCTCAAGAGAAGATTGGAAGATTATAGAAGATTGTTTTAAAAATGTAGGATATTATAGCCTCAGTGAAATTGGACAGTAGTAAAAATGGAATGAAAAGGAACTGCTACTCATGTCTGAACAAGTCTTAACAGTCTTGAAAGGCTGACCTCATCTCCTTTAGAAACAAAGCCTACAATGAAAACTCAGTGCTTTCCAGTAGGGTCAAATATTTCTAAGTACTCACTTGTTAATCTAAATATTAGCAGCTGCCATCCAATTTCTGGTTGGTTTGAGGTTTTTTCCCCTTTAGAGTGTTTCCTGGCAAGGTACTGCTACTAAACTTTTTTTTTTTTTTTTTTAATTAGCCTTTCAGGCTTTTGCATACAGCTTCCTTAGTGTGCTTCAGAAGCTGATAGGTTAAAAGATGCGAGAGTCTGGCACTGCACCAGGACTTCAATTCAAAAAGTCAAAAGTTCTATCCTTTTGTATACTGCATCTCTGGGATCAACTAATTCATACCTGGTTACTGGATTGTAGTCTTTCATTGTGAATACTTCAATTATGTTTTAAACTGTATAGTTGACCATGAAATACCTCAGCTTTTGGCTCCTTTAGTCCCTCCAGGACAGGTTTTTTTTCCTTCTTTAGGACTTAAGATGGCTAATAATTGTTCTTGTCTCCACCCTCATTCCTTTGAAGATGTCAATGACTCCACTGAAGATACTCATGCGCATTAGAAAACGTGAGCTGACTTGTAGTTCATGGAGTGAGCAGGAGCTGCTGCTCATGTCTAAACAGATCTTGGGTGTCTTGAAAGGCTGATCCCGGCTTTTTTTAGAAACAAATGGTAATTTGTAAGTAGCAAGTGCTGTGTGGCACTGGATGGAGAGTCCTGTGTGGCAAACTGTTGGAGACTGCAGTGCAGGGAGGGTGGTGGAGAAGGTGTAATGCTCATGGACATCAGTGACAGCACAGATTGGATGCCAGTCCTGCGTTTTTATCTCTTTCCAGTGCAGGCCGTTACTCCTTGTCTTCATTGTGTGATTCACTTAGAGTAAGAAATTGGGGAACTAACTGAAGTCACCAGCATATGAAAATAAGGAAACAGGAGTAATTGTAGTGCCTAGACAGGAATTGAGTTTAAGGTGTCAGAAATACTTTAAGCCCTAAAGGGTATTCAAAAACATAGCTTTTTGAAAACCTGGCATAACAATAAGCAGAACAAATAATAATAACTATAATTCTTTCATGGTTAGCCTTCAAAATTGATTTAATGGTTCAGCTTACTGGCAAGGATGCTTAAGTTGGTATTTGGTGTAGAAACTGAAGGTGTCAATTCAACAGTTAGATTCATTGGAAAGAATGACTTAGAACCAAAAACATGCAGCTAGAATTCAACAGAAAAGCTTACTAGTTTTAAGATTAAATTAATTTAAATTGATTAAAAGTTTAAACACGAGTACCTATATTACTGTTATATTGCTAAAAACTTGCTGAAGTCTGCATAGTGGATAATGGTTCTTCTTAATTAAGTTTATGCCACACTTAAAAATCCAAGATATAAGTAGGGAGGTAGGTTTCCTTGTAGCTCAGGTATGTGCTTCGTCAAATCTAGTAACTCAACACCAAGAAATGCATCTACATGTCACACCTCTTATATAGTCTCATCTGTACTAGATGGATCGAGAAAATGGCCGTTGGTGCTAGTAAATGCTGTGATAACAATTTATCTTAAAAGCTCCTAAAACCTTGTTTTGCTTACCTTATTTTTAAATATGTTTTTTTAAAATTGCCACTTGCTCTGAGGGAAAAATACCTTGGGTGAAGATCTTCACTGCCACTGTTTGGCCTTTCTAATTAAGCATTCTTCTTTTTTTTTTTTTTTTTCCTATAGTTTGATTCAAGTAGAAAAGCAATAGAAAGTCAGAATAATAGACAAATGTTGGAACAAATACGTTACTTGCTGCTCAAGCAAGTGTGCTTTGAATGCTAGTATATGTAAGGTGCACGTATTTGGAAAATATTTTCTCTGAATGAAGAAAAGGGAGGAAAAGGCGTGAAAAAGATGGGGCTCCTGTGAGTAGAAGAGTGAAGGAGCTGCAATAAAGAAAGGGTAAAGTGGAGTCACTCTAGAATTCCTTAATATAAGGGACTAGAAAGGGAGGGGGGACCCTAAAAATTCATGACATTTGAGGCTAGCTATTTCCTATAAAGATTTTTGACAACCTTAGGAAGTGACAATTGTTGATGTGACTCTTGATTTGTCAGCAGTAATAAAAGCTAGACTGAAATACATCTTCTTCAGTCAAGAAATTAAGTTAGTATGTAATGATAACTTTAATGTGCTATTTTTGTTTCATGACTCACCTCATGTTGTTCAGCATTTGTGCCTCATCCTCAATCTAATGTTATAGAGGAGGCTTCTAATCAGAAGTATTTTGTTTTAATATTTCTCCTTAGTCTCACTCCCTGACAGCCAAATCTTTGCTGATGCAATTGGGAAATGTTTTAAGGCTGCTGTCTGCTCACCTAATTAAGAAAATGATTGGGTCCCTGGAGGGACAGATCTCCTAGGTGAGACAAATGAAAGAATTGATCTCTTCCTAGAGAAAAGCCAATCTGAAATGAACATTTTGAGAATGTCCCTAAGATCAAAGTATATTTTAAATTTTCCTTTGTGCCTCAGCAGAGTTAAACCAAAGTGGAGCATAGCCCAACATACATATTTATATTGAAGGAAATGAACCATTATGAAAAGTCAGATATAGGGGGTTATGTGGCATTCACAATGAGAAATATTCATTCCTCCTGTGCCTGATAAATAAAACAAACATAATAATTGGTCTTTAGATTCTCAGTTATGTTACAGTATTTACCTGACACTTGCTTTTTAGTTATTGGCTTCTTTTTCAGAAGATGCTATTGGTCTAATGTAATTCTATCTCATAAAAACCTACACAATGACAGCTCAGGCCAAAATTTAAATGTGGGCAAATAGATGAAAACTTAAATACTATTCTAATGGAAGTTTCCCAAAGTCTTTGGTTCTCACCAAATTTATTTGAAGTTTGGGAATATAGGTGTTAGAAAAGTAAAAGTTATAATATTCTGCTGTATTTTGCCTAGCTGAAAACAACCTGATCTCCCCAAAAGAACAAGAACAAAACAAAAACCAACAACATACTCACCCTAGCCTGATGCTTTAAAGTAATTACTTTCTCTTTTTATCTAAGACCAGGACAGCAACAGACTGTGTTTATCTGTATCTAGTGCTGTAATCAGTTAAGGGGAAAAGAGCACAAATTTGTCACTTTAATGTTTGGAAAATGGAGTTGAAAAGATGAGAATGACTAGTATGAATATTAAAACATAAACATTGAGATTTCAGAGTCTCCTATTGCAAGAAAGGGATCATAAAACAAAAATTCTCCAAACTTCTTAGTTGTATCTGTTCAACACTAGAGGAATAAAATAGCTGTGGCATATGGCTTACACTATGATTAGTATCATTTCTTGAAGTGCTTTAAAAATAATCAGCAAGATCTGTGTTCCATCTATACCATCTATCTGGATAGTAAAATGAAGCAGAAAGGCAGTCAGACCTATTGAAGGACTGTGACATTTTGCAAAGAAAAGGGTACAGCCAAGGAGTACTAGGGATAATCAGTATTCAGTTGTTAAATAACCAGTCCGTGAAATATAAGTCTTCATGTTCAGCTTAAGCTTATGAAAAAAAAAAAAGGTAAAAAATCTAGCCATGACATAAACAGAATTGCAAGACAGCCAGTGGCCTACTGAATGCTGCAATCATGCTTATATGCCAAAAAGCTGATTACCTTTGCTTTTTGGCAAACTTTGGTTTTACCGTCATTCGATTGACTGAAAATACTGAGTAAAACCACGTAAGCTGCAGCTTTCTAAGAAAGGGAAATTATGCACTGACTGGGAACCTGCTCATTCAAGAGAGTGTACGACAAAATGCTTTTAACTCTAGTCGGGTAGAACTAATTGAAATGAATGTAGAGTTTCAATTTTTGTGAAGACTGTGGTGGTATTCTGAATTAACTGTGAATTAACAGAATAACATAGGACTATCAGATTGTCCTACCAATGTTGCTAGAGTTTCAAATTACTCAAAATATCTGCATTTGAACAATCATCAAAGAACACAAAAATAAATTTATTTGCAAAATGAAACCTCTATTGAAAAGAAACCTTTTAAGAAACATGCATCTCTGACATGTTAGGAATAAGCAATCTGTATCTTGGTGGTTTTTTGTTTTTTTTTTTTTTTTTTCTAGTCAAACTCCTAGCGATTAGCTTTTTATGATATATAGGCAAACCTAGTCTTAAAGGAAGACTTAAGGAATTGAGAACTATTAAAGAACAAAATATACTGGTAACTGTCCTACATAAAGTTTTATGATATTTTCCCCTAAAAAGTATATTTACATGTACCTTGAGGGAGAAGAGAAAAACTGCAACATTGACTCCTTATAGCTGTTTTGCTTTTGTTGTATTTTTAATACAAAGTACAATTAAAAAACCATGAAAAGCTAAAAAGATGGGAATCTATAGTGGAAAGAATTGTCTGGGGCAAGTAGTTTCACGAACTAGTTGCTGGTAATTTTTTTTTTTCTCTGACATAAAAATTGGCTTAGTATATTTCATGGTACACAATTTTTTTTCCTTATAAATTTAATTAAAAACTGCCATTTAAGAGTATTCCCTGACATTCATAGTAATGTAACTATAAGTATTTCTTTCTTTTCATGAAACAGTAAGCCATAAGTAATGCTAGCAATAAATAAACATTTCATGAAACTTTATAAAAAATTTTTAATTTCTGGTTTTAGCACTGTCTGATCTTGCAGAATACAGGTGTTAAAATTATAGTTGAATGATATGGGAACCATGTGAACTTAAATAAGAGCCTGCCAGAGATTTCTAAACAAAGGTGGATTTGAGCAAGAGTCGAATGTGATTAAAAGGCAACTACGATGTATCATTCATTTAGGCCATAAAACAAGATTGTTAGTATTAGCAAGTGGTGTGCTTAACCCATTTTTCTGTTTCTTTTTTTCCTATGAGTTACATGTTGGTTTAGATCATTTACTCTATAACTATTAACTATAAAAGTTAAACCATAGAGGAGATCATTCTCTAGAAAAATATTTTTGTGAAAAATAGTGGAACGAGGGATGGAATTTCACATAACTCATAGCTAGGTAACTGAAACTAGGTAATTTGGGCACATTAGAACAACGACAAACATGTACAATGTGCTAGGTCGAAGAGGAAAATGCAATCAAGATTCAGGCACTTGATTTTTAAGTAGCATATGATGGATTATTATCCATAAAATGTGTTTCACATATCAAGTGACATGTGAATAAGACTGGAAATAAACATTCCAACACAGTTAGATATTCCTATTTTATCATGAAATATTTTAGGTAGCTTCATTATTTCAAAACTTCTCCTCTGCAATTAAGCTGCTTTTCAGAGTGCAAACTGAGATCAACTAAATGCTACAAGATTCCTAAAAATCTTACTCATGTACCAAAACCAGATTTAAACATCCCACCCCCTTGCCTGTTGGTTGAAGTTGACAGCTGTGGAATTACAGATTGTATCTCTTCTGCCTCAATATCACTTCATAAGATACAAGACCTGCAGCCAGGTATAGACTCATTCTCAAAGCATTTCCTCCATTTCTTTGCTCAAAATATGTAGTACTGGAGGCTGAAAGCATACAGTATGCACTGTGTTGTTCACAGGCTTGAAAAAATATTGGTGGATGAAACAGGACGGACCTGCACTTAAGGCTGTAAATGCATTATTAATTCTGATGAGTGTAGATCATACTGTATGTAGTTTCTTGTATTATTAAAGAGATGTATACCAGACAAAATGGCAAGTGTGACACTAATACACAGATGGGTCCGTGAATGTAAAATGCTAGATTTTGATCTCTATAAAGAATTTATTGCTTTCATCATTTCAATTACATACTACTTCTGGCAGTCAGTAATTAAGTATAAAATAAAACAAATAGCAGAGAAACAGTAGAAGCATCAACAGGATCTAAGATAGTTGTGTTTGGGATGGGAAGAAGAAAGGGAACCAGTAGGAATATAAGCAAATGTATTAGGCAAGTCTGAAATGTATTTATTCTAACCTAAAATATCCTAGATCCTGAATACTCTAAATAACAAAATAAAAAATCAATTTTAAAGACAATCAATAAAAGCTGTTGTACAAAGGCACACTTCTGAAAGGAGAGCAGCAGAGAACGTGGGATTACTGATACAACAGACCTGCTGGGTAAACTTCAGTAAACTTGTAAACATAACCAAGTTCTCATTTTTGCAGAAAAGTTTTCACTTTCAGTGGTTATATGTGCTTTTGGGTGTGATCACAAACAGTATCCAAAGGGCTACTGGCTCACATGTCTTAGTCACTCAAGCTGGCTACTTCATTTTAATTAAATGTACCATTTGGAGATTTTGGTCAGTATAAATTAGTCTTTCTACACCTCAAAAAATGTTTGGCATGGATCGAGTGCTTCCTTCAAGGGAAGTGTTAAACAAGGATTTGTTATCCTATTTGCCTAGAGTTTAAATTTAAGTGCAACAAAATGATGTTGAAGACAATGACTTGAGTAAGAATTTTTTCCTTTCATGATTTGTCTAGCAGAAGTTAAGCCTAAGTTGTCTGCCACCTTTCACTGAAAGCAGGGAGTGTGCCACTATTACACCACTGGCAATATAGGACAGAAAGAAGAAATTCAGTCAAACCTTTACTCTGAAACATGAATATATTGTACTTGACATTCCTGAGAGGAGATTTCCACCTGTCTGCATAGTTATATCTACAGATAGAACTGTTTACTCTTTGTTGACCTAAAAACTCTTAGAGATGAAGTGAATTGTAAGAGGAAATTAAGACCTGACTATAACAGTAGAAAGAGAAGCACTCCTCTTTCTACCATGTATAATTTCAGATTAGCCTCATTTAGCAAAAGGTGTTTGCAACACACGTTGCTGACAGCTGATGAGAAATTCTGTGGTGTATTGCCAAAGGCTTTACTGTATAACTGTGTAGCTCAAGAGATACCTTCCTGCTAATAACATAGAATTTGTGTGGTGTCTAGAAATTATTTGAAATAAATTATATTCTTAAATACAAGAGGTAAAGCTATATGAAAATGATCAGTTGCTTAGTAGGAGTAGTCATTGCTTTCTTCTTTTACTAACCAAAGTGTTCTGTGCTTGTCTGTCATCTTAACTTTAACACCTCTTTCACGTTTCCTTTGTACAAACAGCTGTAAAAAAGCAGAGGATGATGTCTTCAAGCTTAAGTATGGGGTGATAGTGTGCCTCTTTGTTGAAACAGGACCTAAAACATGGACACATCTCTGATACAGTTTGGGGTTGCTATGTCTTAGTATGCTCTTTATTTACCCTGCACAGAATCCTTAAATTTTGTGCTGAAATGCACTGGGGCCTTGTGAAAAATGCTCGTAGCGTTAGAAGTGGGAGAGGGTGAGGAAGCAATTTAGTCAGTTAAACCTTCCAGGAAAAAGATAGATGCTGCAAGAAATTAGAATTGAAGGCTAATCTAAGGTGTAAAAAGGAATCCAAGCTTTTCAAATTTATCAGAAGGAAAAAAGAGTAAGACTAAGTATCCCATCTATCACATGCATAACTTTAAGATGGCTGGGAGACTTGGCACTTATTTCAAGCCTAATGAAGAAAGTTTGTAGAGTTAAGTAGTAATGAAGATCTTGCGAAGGTGTATTACATACTGATGAATACTAGATGAAGATAAAATGGGAGAGCTTGAAGATATGCAGATGACTTTCAGCTTATGGTAGTGAAATTACATTATGGACTCATTAAGTTCACCTTACATTAACTATAGCAGCAAAATTAAAAATAAGCAAGTGATATTAAGAAGAGTACAGCCATATACAATACTTGAACCATCAGCAATTTAAAAGGAACAACATTAAACAGACTTGTAAATGTCTTAGAATATATTGTGATTTATAGCCTGGGTGACTTGCACTTGCAACAAAGAACACTGACCTTGCTATTACTCTACTTTAGCTACTAGGAGACAAGTAGGAACTGTGACAAGTCAAAGCTTTTTTTAATGCAGTTAACTTGTTTTCCTGGCATTAGCTTTGCATGTTTAATAGAGGAGTACCTACAAATTGCACAAAATAAAGGATGAAGTTTTCTACAGTGCTAGTAGCTGCAATAAGAAAGGGGGAATTATGAAGCAGTGGAAACTGATTTGAATGGCTTTTATTTGTGATTCTTAATTATCTGCTAAAAGAATATTTATCTTCGTTACATTCACTTTAATCCTAGAAATCTAACTTGAACAGTTGAGATACTTTTCAAAAGCTAGAGTACAAAATTCTCTCTCTAATACTATTCAGTGTATAATAGTCATTCATTAACCATTTCTTTACTTTTGAGGAAAAGTATATAGCAGAAGAACATGTCACTTTCTTATTAGTGAAGTGGATTCTCATCTTCATAAATGCACAATGAGCTCAGAGGAAGAAGCACAATCTAAAACCAGCCAGAATGGGATATGCATACTTTTAGATGTAATGTTAGAATTGGATAAATTGTTGTAGGGCAGTGCATTCATACCTCATGCAAAGTTTCTTTGTTATCTAGTTGATATTCTTGCAAATGAGTCATTATGACACTGTAAAAGGTGTAGCCTGAAAGCTGTTTGTCCTGTCAGGGGATACCGTGTTTGAATACCAGTGCCAAATTCAGCATGGATTCAACAGGAACTCAGCTGCAAGAATTGTACTAGAGGTAAAGCTGGACAACGACGACGACGTGGTTATCTTTAGCTTAGTTAGACAGCTATTCAGATCCCAGTAGCAAGGTCACAAAATGTCACAAGGCTAGTTAAAAAAAAAAAAAAAAAAGCTAAGGAAAAAGTTTAATCCATTACAGTGTTTACTGGAATACCATAAGGTATTAACATTTGCTTAGCTTGGACATTTGTATCTAGAGACAGAAACCAAATGCTGTGTTTCAGGCTGCGGGAGCTAACAAAAAGGTAATGCTATATTGATACTCAACTGGCTAAAAAATGTCTCTAATGAAAAGTATTCATAAGAAATATAGCAGCAGTATAATCAGTATTACTGACTCTAGTAAGCAGAAGGCTTTGGAAAGAAAAGGCGGCTAAACAGGAAAATAAACTGATAAAAACTGATAAAAAAGATAACAATGTTTTTATCTATTTTAATGGTATGACTTGAAGTTGTTAGCTCCACTGAAGATCCTTGTAATCAAGAAAATAAAGATATGACTTCAAGGGGAATATTCTGTCTTGTGCTTTCTTTTGACCAAGGCTATGTGCATAGCACCTGATTCTATATTATTCTGGGACAATCCTGTTGCATACCAAGCCATGTGCAGAAATGAACAGAATGAGTTTGTGGTAGAGGCCCCTACAGATCAACCTACCTTGTGATCCCATGATTTTAGGATGTAGGGTGCATAGTCTGTCACTAATGTAATTTTGTAACATGGTCATTCAAAAGGAAGTTTGAGACTGAAGTGGGCTAACAGTCAGTGTAATATAAGGTGTGCTGAAATATTTACCTTTGCATGCTGCATTAAAAAGCAACAGAAAAGCAGGTGAGCCGGGTAATTGTGACCAGTTGTATTAATATTGTTCAAATGTTGTACAAGTATCACATGGTAATAGCAGAATGTGAGCATGCCTAATTACTATCAGTAATTTCTATTTGCAATGCATTTTTTGGGGGAGAAAGGGAAGAGTGAGTAGGAACCTAAATAAATTTGGAGCTGTAACTAAAGCATTGGCTAGGATAGCCCTCTGTACTTGTATGTAGCTTGTAAATCCACAAGCTTACCCGTTCTATTAATGAAGTGTGAAATGAACTGTGACTTCATGTATTTAAAGCAGGATGTATTTAAATACCTACCAGTAAAATGAAGGTGAAATTCAAATCGATCTAGACTGATATCCTCAGGGACCAGCGGGCTGTTTTATGAGAAGACAGACTGAACAGATAAGAGAGTAAAAGCAGTGGCCAACGTAAAGCTGTGATGCCTTAAGCAGCATGTTAGACAATTGAAAAAAATACTGTGGAAACTTTGGATTTTTAAATCAGTAATGAACCTGGAGAATTTGGAAGGTCAAAGCATTTCTCTAGTGGTATGCTGCATCTGAATGAATGGCTTGTGAGAAGGTTGCAGCTAGATAAAGAAACCTCAACAGAAAACTTCTGTGGTATTACCTGCACTCTTGAGGCAATACGAGACCTCAGTTATATGTATCACTGTAGACAGCCTCTAAGTTGGAGATCAGAATTTGAGCAGTCAAATAGGAAGGAGGGTTTAATCTCGCTTGGTGATCTGAGACAGTGCTGTGCCAAGGTCATGTTTGCAGCAGATAAGGAGTTGAACTCCAAAGACAAACCCTATTTTGATGCTTTAAAAACTTAAAACTAGCACTTAGCTTTGTGGTACCTCATTTCACGTTCACCTGATAGCTGTATGAAAAAAGTAATGGAGAACAGAGTTCTAGAAATGCTTTACTGGGCACTGTTTCACCAGAGGAAACCAAAAACGTTGTTCTTCACTAGAAGCCCAGCAGGGAATTGCCTATGCAATGTGACATTGTGGCAAATTAACAGTTAATAAAACTAAAGAAAAATAGAATCAAGCACAAACGAGTTAGCTGATCAAAATATGTTAAGCTATGCTCCGAAGTTTAGGTAAATCTCTGTGGAGTAGCTACAGCAGCTCTGTATCTTTACAGAATCTGATAATAAGCTTTTATTTTAATTGATCCCTTTTCTGTGTAGAGAAGGAAGGCAACTTTCTCAGCTTCTTCTGTTAAACCCTTCTTCACGGCTTTATAGTTCTTGAGTACAAGTAAGAGCACTCAATGGTACTTTTTTGTGGCTGTTTGTGTTGTTAAAGTCCCTGAATATCAGAACCCTTTAATAACGATGATATTTTTCTTGCTTAATGAGGTAGTCCAAAAATACAGTTCTGGCTATTGCCTGTTCAGGCTGTGGTGTTTAAGGGATCTTTTGCCGAGTGTATTTCCATGAGCTGTACTACTTTCTCGATAAATTTTCCTTCCTTGTGAGGCAGTGAGACATTTTTCTAGTGAGTTGGTAAACTTCTGGGAGATATATATTGGTTAAGTTTCTGTTAAAATATGGAAAACAGACTAGCCATCATGCATGAGGTATTTGGAAAGGGGAAAGTAAAATATAAGGTAACTCTAAATGCAGGAGAAGAGAGGAAAAGAAATGACCAAAACTAAGAAATAGCAGCCTTAAAATCAGTTAAATACAGAACATAAAGGAAAGAGGGATTACAGCATTAAATATCTTGAGTGAGTTTCAGCATGTAGTGAACTTCTGGGGTGAAAAATATGCAGGTTAGTACTTAAATTGTCACATGAACAAATCAATATTATTGTGAATTTTTAAAGCAACTTGTTTTAGTTACAAGGAGAGCAGTAGGGAAAGGCCAAACCTTTTAATGTGACAGAATAATAGGATATTAATATGTTTATAGGAATAAACTAGGAAATAGTAATAGGAAATAGGAATAGTAATAGGAAAAAATATGTTTACTTAGATAATCAAGTGTATTTAAAATAAGACTATATTGGAACTGTTAAGTCTGATGTAGGCTAACCCATTGTCAAACAGAACAATGACAGGATTGTCATTACACTTCTACATGTGTGGGCCCTGCAGGAACAGGATTAAGAAAAGGGATGAGGTGAGTGTGCTAAATTCTTAATGTAAACTCAGTTGATCTCTCCTAAATTTTTGATCAAACCATATTTTGTAATTAAGACAACATACTATCCGGTTATCCTCTTGCCTAGCAATGATATCAGTTCAAATATTGAACTGACAATAGTGCAATTCAAACATCAACTTTGTAAGAACAGTGGGTAAACTTATGTGAGAGAAACAAAGCTTAAAAAAACTGTGGTAGAAAACTTGAGTATTGCTGAAGTGTCTAGTCTTTTTTAAAATTTGCCACCTCAAAGGTACATAAGAACTGAAGCCCAGATGCACTTTTTTTGTAAATACCCTTTAAGGAATCAAATGCTCAAGTGCTCATTTGTTGTCTTGAAAATTTCTAACCAAAAGGTTTCATTGCTTCTATCACTTCTTCTTTTAATGTCATTGGTGCTATCAAATAAATTACCAAGGTTGTAAGACACAGGCTAGATGAGTACAGTCATTTGATAAATGCGGACAAAAAAGTGCTGCAGGATGACAGTCCTTCTGACCCTACAAAGCAATGCCTCTTGGCCATCTTTGAAAAAAGGTGCCACCTGACCCTGTTGTGAAAAAGTTCGCAGACTATCTTCTATCCCGTTGTTGCTTGGCAGTTTGGACATGAAGGATGGGGAGAAGACAACATGGCTAAGATATCAGATTACAGGAAAGAAGTCACATTACTATGACAGGAAAATTGGAACAGGGCCAAGGAAAGTCATGTTCCATGTACTGAAGATGGTCACTGGCACAAGCTTACCAGCCTGGGATGCTCTGTGTGTGGTGGAGTAGGAGGATGGTGAGTGTTTCAGTGAATGGCAGGTGAATAATGCTAACCATTTACTAAAAATAAGAAGAGGAATTGCCTGAATGTTGTTGCAGTGTCCCCGTGCTTTGGCCAGCAGTGGCTAGTGCTTAGAAACATAGCCTCTTGTTACTTAATGCAATGTTCATTTAGATTACTGATGCTTCATGATAACCGAACCAGCCACTGGTGGTTGCTACAGAATCTTTGTGGGGAGCGCTTCAAGCAGAAATGAACCGATAAACCTGCTCCATGCATGCAGTAGGTTTTACAAGGTACTGAAATCTGCAGCTCAGTGTAGAGCTATTGATCTGGTTTCCCAAAAGGCATACTGACAAGAATTCATTTGGCACCCCTTCCAAGCAAAAGCTATGACATGCAGATGAACACCTGCAAATTGGGATATAAGCAATACAATATTAGTTGTCCTTCCTATTCCTGGAGAAGTAGTACAGGTGGTACGTTTTGGTGATATCTTACTGCCTTTGCTCAGTGTTAGAATCAGTTAACAGATAATCAGCAGTACAGCAGCTCAGCAGGGAGAGACCTGCTGAATAAAATACCAGTAGTAGGTGAATGTTACAATATAGATTTAATTGCTTGTGCTCAATACGGCTGATGAGCAGGAAAGAACAACTGGAGCCTCAAGGGAGTAGCAAGATTTTTCTTATTTGGTAGAAACCTAGACCCAAAAATTTGGTCAGTCAAAAAATGACCCAATGCCTTTTGTAGTAGAGTTTGTCTATTATTGCTAAGGACTAAATTTTGTTCATTTCCATGTCCCTATTGCTATTTTAGCTTTAGGTTATACTGAAGCAGGAAGGCTTGCCGAATCTCTTGAGATTACTCACTGGCAAAATTTGATGGTACCTAGCTTTCTGTCTTAAACTTTTTGATGTCTTAGGTGAAAAATTATCAGTGTTCTGTATTATTCTTGCACAGCTTGAAAAATTTGAAGTTTGCAATAAGAAGTATTTCTAATGTTTAAGAACTAGAAGTAATGCACCACTGTTTTTCAATGGATGTGTGCTGGGAAAGAACAGTGGGTTTGATCAGAGTGGAAAAGATTGAGGAAAATCCAGTGAAAAGTGAGGATAATGATAGCACATAAGGAAAGGCGAAGTTCAAGTTGTGTTATCTCTTTGTTCTTTCAGAACACATTATGGTCTTTCCCAATACCCTTGCACTACAAGTATGCTGTTAATTACCACAGGGCCAATGGAAAGGCAAGAAATAAATTGCTCTGAATTACACTTTATTCTGGCAGTCTGACCTCTTCGTGAAACCTGATGGATAAAAGACTTCTGGCTTGTCCGTCTTGAATTCCTCCAATCACCAAAATGGTGTCCTAGATACCTTCCTCTTTCATTTTGTACTAAAAATTCTTCTTACTTTAAAACAGTGTTAAGTAATAGAGAGGACTTGAGAAGAAAGCTACAGCTTTATAACTGGCTGTAAATAAGACCATTTTGCCCAACAGGTTTCTGGCATAAACAGCCATAGTAAAAATCTCTGTACCTTAGTAAGAGGAGGGAGGAAGGAGAGGAGAGGAACTGTCCTCCCTCTGCTGAAAACGAAGTACGTCTTCTGATGGACAACACTAATCATTTGTCACCATTTGTTAGATGCAGTATGTGTATTTAAAAACACACACTGATATGATACTACTGTGATTCAGTTTTCATTAGAATGGAAAAAAAAGCATCATTTGAAGACAACTGAATATTGGTATAGCAATTACGTTCTTGGATGCATACATATGACTTTCTCCACAATTTGTCTAAAGATAGAAATGTGAGTTACATAGGGCTTTTCAAATCTCATAATGAATGCTGAGTATTATTACACTCATATATGATGGATGTGGAATAAAAGGTGGTGTTGTACCCATGTCTTTGGGCATACTGTATATAACAGGGATTCAAGCTTAAAAAAAAAAAAAAAGAATTTTTTCTCTCTGTCTTTTAGCAACTGTAAATGCTCACTTTTTCTGTGATAAATGTGACCAAATGTCAAGAAAATGACAGTCTACTGGAACTGTGGAATTGTATTTATCCATAAAGAAATTAGAATTAAACATTAATACTACCAGTTGCTGTTCTCACTGGACTTCTTCGCTATAATCTTTTCAGTTCTATCTCACCTCATAAGCTTTTGTTTTTAGTCAAGTACGAGCCGGTGGAAGTTTTCTTCTGTGGTAGTTAAAAGGTTTTTGGGGTTTCCTTAAGCTTTTTGACCTTCATATGTGCTTACAGAAAAAGGTGTAGCATAATGGCTTTAAAACAGAGGAAAACAGTGTTGTGTGATGATAAAAACATCTTTTTTTCTTTTTGGTTGCCCTACAATTGCTTTTGAAAAGTCAAGTGAATGCAGATGTAAAATAACTAGATTTAAAAATAAAACAACTAATGCTGCTATTTGGCCAAAACATTGTGTGCCAAAGGTAAATTTTTACTATTAAATTATGTGCATTTGAAAAAATGTCTTCAATGAAAATGCCAATACAGCCTTAACTGTAGGAATTACAGTAAAAATGACTGTAAAATGTTTCCTTTAGCTATCTACTGACACAATGGAACTGTCCTAATTAAATGACTGTTAGAGGAATAAATCAAAAGAATCAACTTTGAACAGTTGCACTGCAGGTGGCTGGACCGACAAGCTGCCTTGCATCATCGTGCAGTAAAGACAGCAGCTAGAAGCAAAATAGCTGTTGCTAGCTGAAGTGTGGGCACTTGAACAGGGACTCTTTTTTCACTAGTTGTTAGCGATTTTTGCAAGACTTTTTAGTGTTAGACTTCACTCATTATGAAAGCCCCTAAATTAGTAGAGGAACACTGGGTGAGACTTCTTCATGTAATCTAAAGAGATTAAAAGTGACTTAGAAGAGGGAGGCATTTACTAGGCTGTTTCTTTTGTGACAAAGTGTTGATTGAATTCAGCACTAACTTTCTGTATTGTGCTGAATACTAAGGCCTCCAGACAAGGGCCTCACAGCTGCATTCTCAAACAACAAAGTTTCTGGCTGGATCTGGTGTCTCAGTCAACTCTCCATCAAAACAAGATCTTGGACAAGAGTGAAGCCCTGCTTCAGCAGAGGGCTGCACTAATTGACTAGCATATGGAGGGTTTGGCTGGAAAGAAGGCTATGTGGATGTCTTGAAGATCATGATGCATTTCTTTAAATCTCTTAAATAGAACTTCATTGCCTTAAAGATTATGAGGAAGTTGGCACTGGTTCAATAAAAGAAGGGCTGCTTAAGTAGACTCTAGTGCGAGTACGTGATCATGATATTAAGACCAAGTACCTCTAATTGTAACTAGAGATTTTCTGACACAGCTTGCCACTTCAACAGCTTGTGTGGGTACAGAAGAGTTGCTGGTAGGGCAAACTTGTTCCTGTGGCATGGACTTCATGTCACTGAAGCAGCTGTCTATAACCCCTTTATAGTCACTAGTAGAAAAAACAATTGAAAAATGGGGTTTTTCTGATCCTTACACTTAAGCAAAGTAGAAAAATAAGTGTTTCTATTGAAGGAATTTAAATGACCATCCAAAATTACCACCTATTACGTCTATGATGTAGATGTAAAAAATCTGAGATAAATTGTAGGTATAGTTCTTACCTGGATTGCCTGTGTGCTTAAACCACATTAAGAAAATTGTTAGTAATAAACTAAATGCATAGATAGATCTTCAATGATTACTCTCTGACCCCTTTATTATCATGTTAATAGTCCAGGTAAATTGTTTCTATATACAAACTCATTAACATGTAGCTAGTTATTGCTACCTACCAACATGCTGTAAAACTAAAAAAGCACTAGTGATTAAAACAGTCATATTTCTGCCTTTTTCTCTGCTCATGTGAGGTTTCCTGTGCTGGTTAAATTTCTCACATGGACTTATAATCCTATAATGAAAGCTGTTTTAAAGGATGTAGAACAGTATTTGTGCTTCCTTTTGATTGCATGTTAAAAAAAAAAAAAAAAAAAAATAAATATTTTAAAGCAAAGCAAGAAATAGCTTGACACTATTACTAATTTCTACATCAAATGTAACAAACTTAAGCACCTATTTTTTAAAAATCCAGTGTTCAGATCTTGTAATAGACTTTTTCAGTACTCTGTACATCTCTGAAAGCATGTGTTTTGGTTTCCTCCATCCTTCCTTCCCCCACAGGACTTCAAGTATCATGAAGAAGTCTGTGCAATGTTTAAGTACTCTTCATAATGTCTTTTCTAAAGAATGGGTCTCAAAATGGGTTACAGGAAGTGGTATTTTTTAACTTTTACACTGTCGGGGTTTTTGTAGGATGAACTAAGTATGGTGATAAGCTGCACTTTCCATCATGGTGTCCTTATTTCCACTGATATAGGAAAAAATGCCCCTTGACGTGTGATTTAGGGAAAAAAAACCCAGAAACTAGAGTCTTTAGAGAACAGATGAATTTATGCTATGAAATCACGTTAGCCATTGTAGTTAATATGAAACTGAAGTTCTACAATTAAGTGTAAAGCCTGAAGCAGAAGGGGTTTTATTGCAGTAACATTATTGCTTGTTGTCATGACCTGTAAATTATGACATGCATAATGCAACAGACACTCTAAATTTGATGATTGTAGTTTCTAGGTGTTCATGAAATGATGAATAGGTACCTCTGAATAGGTGCACAGTCAAACCCTTAATAGTGTTGTTTGAAAAAAGTTCATTTCAGATGCAACATTTCAAGACTTGATTAAGGTAATTCTTGTAGTTGACTACATTGACTTGTTTGATGTATGGCCTTTTTATGTTTTCTTCTTCATCTTAATTGGAAAAAAAATAACTATGTCAAAATTATGGCTTTGAGTAATGGGAAGGAAGACCTGCCAGCTGCAAAGTTGTCTTCTGTTGCTTGAAGCTTAAGTCTGAGAAGCATATGGTGGTAATCACCACAAAATGCTTTGCCCCACTTGGGGTTCTTTTGTTACTTTTGACAGCTTAATATATCAAGGAGACTGAAAGAAGGGCTGGAAATTATGGCACGTCTTGACTCTACCTTTAGAAAACAGGAGTCTTTGTTTTGTTTCTTTTGAGGTGTGTCTTTTGTTAACTTAGGGAAGTCCATTTGAGTTGGTTCACTTGCCAAGCCTGCTAGCTGAGGAAGATACTCGAACTCAAGCTGCTACTGCTATGAAAGCAGCATTCAATTACTGAGCAGATTTTGTAGTGTATCTTATTATAGGCAAATGTTTAACTCTAGAAAAAAATTAAGTCAATTTTTAAAATATTTCTACCAAGAAATATTTAAAAGTTGGTGGTTTTTTTTTTTCCTCAAACTGAGTGACAGACATCTGCTGTGGCAGCTGGAGAAGGACAAGGTGAAGACAAGCAGCTAATATATGTATGGAGCTGATAAAGGGTAAACTGGACTCTGGAGAGTAAAATAATCCCAACTGATAAGTGCAGTAGTCCAAGATTAAGAATAAAAAAGTTACCCTAATATAATGAAAGAAGCTTGCTGGGGTATAGTTAATGTACCATCTTAACCAAATGACAGTAGTGTCTCTGTAGCATGTAGACATGTGCAAGAAAAAATACAATTCCCTCCAAACTTGTTACAATATAATAACAGATAGTAAGTATTTTCAAGAAGGGGAACAAGTAAGGAAGAAGGGCCATTTATAATCACAGAAGTATTTATACTATTCTTCAGTTAGCGTTTTTGTGTTTAGCTATTTTTCCTTGAATAAGTATGTCCTCAAATATTGTAAGGACAAAATTTTTATGCTCTAAAAGAAAAAAAAAAATCCAGTTGTTTACTTGACACAAGAAAGACTGCCTGCAAAATAGCACTACAAAGGCTTATGGTTCTTCTGTGGTACTGTCTCCTGGCTGTCAAGTCTAAATAGTTCTTCAACTATTACGTGAACTGATATCGACAACCTAAAGCTAAAAATCTTTGTGCTGATCAAAGACGTACATCTTAAAGGATGAAGGATGTTTGGAAGATAATTGTAACTGTAATACAAACCTCAGAAAGGGATGAAACAGGCCTCCTAAAAAAGGTAATGTCTTGGTTTTGCTGGTTTCTTCCTATTAACTGTCTCTCTAATCTTAACACAGAAACCATTCCTTTCTATTCCAACTATTTCTAAAGTGCTTGCTGGGGAGAGAAATTGAGACTAAAGATCTGCAGTCACATGCAGCCTGAACTGCTTGACTGCTTGGGCGTGTTGTCTGAAAGTCAGGGTAAGTTTCAGTACAGTGAGTTCCACTTGCAGAGTCACATTGACTTGAGGTGAAGAGAACAGTATATATTAACATTGACGCAAAACAGCTCTAATGCCACTTGTCACCTCTCGAACTCATCCTGGAAATTAGGCTATAAAGGAAGCAGAATCTGATTAAAAGCAAGAAAGCAGACAATGTCAGCTTTGTATTGGTGACAGTTCTCCTGTAAAAGAGAAATAATATCTGAGAGGTTCCTATCAAAGGTTTGAATTATACTGCTAAAATCCATCAGTAACAAGTTAAGAGTTATTAGCAACAAACTCGGATGAAAGCCTGAGAGAATAGTTACTCAAATAGTTCACCTCTTTTCCCTAAACAACCCCTGTGAGGATGCTTATTGAAGTATATCGGGCTTTTATAGGCTGAACACTTTTTTTTATCTCACATTTTTCCAACTCTCCTTAACTTCCACATAGGCAATATCTATTAGTTTGGCTTGTGCAGTCATCACAGTGGAACATATGAATAGTAGGCTCCTTAAATTCCCACTCCAGTCAGCCAGCTCACTGCTGAATGAGAAATTTCATACGCTCCCATCCTTACTTTGTATGATTTATGCAAAGTAAGAGTCGTCTGTTCAGCTAGACCTGAAGTTTCAGTTTCTGAAAACTAAAATTTGTATTTAATCTCTGCAGACAATTGTATAAGTGCGAGACAATGCAGTAATGAATGAGGAATAAAAGGGAAATAAGTTTCCTGACTGCTGTGAATTAAAATAAATTATAAGGAAAGAAGTTATTTTTACATAAGGCTACCTGACCTGCAAGGAAAAAGCATGAGCTTTGTGAGAAGCTACTTGAAGGAACTCACCTTCTGCTCAAAGTCAGTATGCAGTACAAAATATGAACAGAAGAGACCAACCATATAGCTTTGTTAAGTGGAATAAATAGTTGCAAAGGTTGTTATTGAGCTGCCTGAAACGAGGGCTTTTTCTAATGAGCCAGGCTCTTTAAACATAAAAGAAATAATTGTCTTATAGATGTACAGCTTCCAGTCCTAATTCCAATCAGCAGTATGAGGCATGTGGTCCTGCCACCAGGTCCTACTTCAGTCATTAAATGGAGTAGACTGATGAAGCTGGGCTGTCTCACAGGCATGGATGTACTGTGTGGTCTTGGCAAGGTTTTCCTGTTTCTGACTGAGCATTCTATTTTTGAAACAGGTGTTTAGAGGATAAATACTTAGACTGTGGTGTTCACTTAGAAGCTTTCAAACTCCTGTTCTAATATGTCAGTAGTCTTCATTAATTAGAAAGAGAAAGCTAGTAGAAAATTCTGCCTTGGGTGTTTATTAATAACTTTCTTGATAGAGAAGAGGAACCCCTTGCAATAAAACATGTATTGATATGGCAGGACAGATCTGGGCAACACTTTCAGAAACCTACTGACTGTACTGTGTTCATTAGGTTGACACGACATTTCTTTAGTATGGCCACTGCTGAAGGGGGAGGACATATTCATAGTTTGGGAATGCAAGATGAGCATTGAGGGTAGGGAAGGAAAGAGGAGGTCAAAACTGTTAATACTAGTGTTTTTTCTATTGAAGTCACACTGAAGGCTTTTACAATAGCTTCGGTGATGTATCTATCTGAACAACCCTTCTCTGTGAGACAGGAATAATTTAGTCAGGAATGAGGTCCTCCTACAAAAGCTTTTGCATTGCTTAGTCATCCTCTGTAAATTGCATTGAAAAGTAGAACAAGTCAAGGAAGTGAAAACCTCAACTATTATCAACTCCTTCAAAATACTTTTTAATGTTTTTAGAGGATGAATACTGATGAGCATCTCAAACAGAAGCTTGCTAGTATAAATTAAGATCACATAACGTCTCAAAAGTTCCTCAGAAAATGAGCTTGCCGATAAGCTAGCAGAAGAACTGTCTGAGCAGTAAGGTGTTGTGCAGTGAAGAAATCCATACAAGCTTCAAGAGAAACCAGAAGCAGGCAGTTCATGATAGCTTGGATTCTGTGGGGAGCAATTTGGTTGGTGAAGACACAAATCTTCAATTTGTGGTGTTAACCAGCCACTTGCGTTTATCTACTGTGAATTTTCTACATAGCTGTAATCCTGTCCACAGTACACAATAGTACACAGGCAGTATTTGAGAATTTTGTTGGAGTCTTTCCATTTGGGAAGCGATGGACTAATGTCTATGTGATTTTATAGCAAAAGTTTCTAAAGATGAGGCAGCAGTATTTGTCACATAAATTGGTCTAAAATCTCACACTACAGAATTACACAATATCTTGCTATTTCAACAAAAGAAAACATTAGGTTGGGGTATGTTAAAGAAAAATGGACAATCTTGCATAAAATACCATCAGTATGCATTTTGTCAGACACTTATAAGACCTCGGTTTCACCACCAATTCTGATTCCCTCACTTTGAGGCCGGTTACTGACCAAATGGCAGCAAAAAGACTGATCAGAGGTCAAGAAAATACAGGCTATGAGGAAATACTGAAAAAGCTAGATTTTGTTGACTAAGGAAAAGACTGAGAGAATGTGTAAGCCTTCAAATAAGTGTAAAATGTTGCTGAGGGAGATCAAAACAATGACCTATTTTTGCCCTGTATGTGTAGGGTAAAGAAATCATGGGCTAGAACTGCAGCAAAGCATGTCAAGGCTAGGATCAAGTTAAACTTTCCAAGGATTAGGCTAATTATACATGGAATTAGGTTTTCTACAGAGCTGGTACAAGTTCCCGTAAAATCAGTGGGAGATGAGGTTGTGCTCCCATCTGTGGGAATGAGTTGGATGTATGCGGCCTGCCTCAGGGCTGGAGCTGCACAGAGACGTCTTCCAAGGCTGTGTGTTACTCCTCTTGCAACTTTCAGTATCCTCAGCAAGATCATGGCCACTGTCTTAAGCCAAGTTTAAAAGATGTTTATGGTAACTGTAACAACTACAAGTAGAAGAAAGGAATGTTTTTACCTTGTGTTGAATGATACATCGCAATATATGAGATGCTTGGAATTTTTTTTTTTTTCCCCAAGGTATTACTTTATTCAAACCTTTCTTCCTGTTGACCTGAGTTAAATACCAAGTTAAGAAAAATCTCTGGCAAGTATTTGTGAATGATTGAAATAACTAGTTTCATAAAGGACACTCCATATATAAAGAAAAATAAGTGGAGCTGAAGCAAAAAAATTGCTGTATTGCAGTGCCTTAGAACATCAAGAGGGTCTGTTTGCTTGTTTCACTAAAATTCAAATAGTTGTCACCTAGAAAAATATTTTGAGCTTATAGCCTAGTTAAACTTCTATTTTCACACTTCTTGTGACAGGGCACATTTTTTCTCTTACTGTCAGTAAATCTTACTGCTAGATTGCATTTACCAGCCGGTTTTGGCTATGCAAATGTGGGAAAACCTTCTCGTTAAACAGCTAACTAAATTTCCTTATTGTGACAAGGCACTTCAGGACCTACTCAGAGCCTCAATATCAAGTAAATGAACCAGCACTTAAAACTTTGATGGCTCAGAGTGAGGCTATTCAGCCTGTATCACAGCGTATTTGGGAGCTCAGTAGCTGCTCTGAATTCAATGTGTCGGAACTGGAAAATTGGGTCCCGTGCTTGGGTCTAGACAAGAAAGGCTTGAGTCTGCTTTGTCTGAAAGTAGGTGACTGCAGAACTAGGTGCCTGTGGTGGGGTGGGAACAGCAGTCCTTGCAGAGTACAGAGGCTTTCTCGTTTCCTGACAGCACCGTCTTCACGTTGCAGTGGTCCTAATGTAACCCATAAAAGCAGGTTCTCAAAATTAAGTAGTCAGAAAAGTAACATTCATCCCTTACTTGTTACTACCTTAGGACAAAATCCCCATGCGCCTTTTTCTCTATATAGTTTTAGGAACTCAAGGTATAAAAATTAGACCAAAACTTAAGTTTTATCAAATATAAAAGTTTTTATTTTGTAAAGCTGGGAAGTGGGCAACTGGTGAGGTAAAAGCTGTTGATTTTTTTTCTCTTCTAAGGAAAATTTATTTTCTTTTTAGTAGCTTATTTTCATGTATCAGTTTTGAGATATGTCTGTGGCTCTAGGCCAAACAAAGAAAATCTTTTTTTTAGCTCTGAAAGAAAAAGGCAATGGAATTGTTTTATGTAATATTATCTTTTAATCTTTCAGAATCAAATTTGATGCAACTTTACTCCAAATTCTAACATGAGCTTTTCGGGGATAGCTGAATTGTACTCAAAGGTTAATTACAGGAATCCAGCAGAATAAAAATAAATTTAACTTTAGTGCTTGAGTATCTTTGCACCACTGAGTCATTTGAAATTCTTGAATAGATGTTCTTGGGTTTAGAAAAAATCTGAAATACGTATTGGTAGTGATAATATTTTGCTGAAATAAATTATGCTGAATAGTTGATTCCCATAGCGAATAAACTTATTTGCTACCTTAAATCTTCAGCAAGGAAGAGGCAGAGAGACTGGCTTTAAGGCCACAAGTCAAACCCAATCTCCTTGCTGTGATATGTTTGTCATGGCTTTCTAACCTAAGTTTTTTGCATTTTTTTTCTATCAACAAGAAAGCAGTCTCTATGCTCTGTTTAAATTGCTTAAGAAAATTTTGGGCTTTGTTTGCTCTGACTGTTTGCTGAATGTGGCTGTTTCACATTTTACATGTTTCTTCAAATGCTAGATGTGCGAGTTCCAATTTCATATATATTGGTTTGGTTTGACAATGTATATCAGGCAAAATTTTAGTAACACAGCAATGTTGCTTTTAATAGTAGCACAGACAAAAGCATCATTGTCAGCAAGTCCAAGGGAAGAATGTGAAAACACAGCTTCTGATTGTGTTTGCTTGAGGCGAGTGAGACCATTGGATACAATTGAAGCTTGTGAGGCTGTACAGGAGGACAAAGAAATGTATGGATGGATTACGTTGATACTAAAAAGTAGCACAGCATGCTTCTTGGACTAGGTACAGGACTTTCAGAGCCCAAAAGGCAGTCTGCATCATATTCACCTTGAATGAATACATGGATATTGCTTATCGAGATCCTCTGCTACATCATTAACAGCCAGAATAAGAAAGAGCTGAGTTTTGTCTGTTGCAGTTTCCTACGAAACCACTTAAACACTTGTTCAGTAATTAAACACTTACTTGAAATTTCATATCATAGTTTGGGCTATATTATAGATGGAGACTGTTTCTTTACAGAAGCTTTTCCATTGGAGAGCAGAAAGATAAATATGTCTAAAAGGAAAT
Organism: Numenius arquata; assembly: GCF_964106895.1. NCBI lineage: Eukaryota > Metazoa > Chordata > Aves > Charadriiformes > Scolopacidae > Numenius > Numenius arquata. The sequence goes on along the minus strand of NC_133576.1, from coordinate 21,401,774 downwards.
GGAGAGGGCTGTTCTGGGAAACATTCAGGAAAAAATCTGAAAGGCCTTTATTTGGAGGAGAAGAAAAAAAGGAATGCATTGTTTTCCTGTCACTTAAAGAAATTAATTCATTGTGTCCTGTCTGCAGAATTTTATCCTGATTTAATGCAATAGGCTGTGGAGGCTGCTGATGACTTTTAAGTGGGAAAGCATATTTATGGATGACTGGTGGAATCTAAATGACTGCTAAGAGAATCTATGCTTTTTATGTTTATTCTGTGCAGCGGAATTGAAGTGTGACAAATAAAGAGAAAACCAGCTCTTTTGTGACTTGAGACTATTGTAATCTAAACTCTTTGAATGTTTAATTCGATTATTGACAGAATTGGAAAATATGATAGTGGAAAATACAAATTAGATAAGCTTATATTTTCTAAGTACAGCACAAAAATCATGCATATGTTGTCCCTATCATCAGATTATTAAGCTATGTGGAACCTTCTCATACATGTAAATGGATAGTTCCTTAGGTATGATGATTGAAAAATGATATTCTATTAACTATTCCAAACATGTACAGCTAGCTATTCCCTAGTATAACAAATCTGATACGTTCATGGTGTTAAGTCTTTTCTGCAAAACGGTGGTGAAGATCCACATGAATGTACTAGCTGATCTCTTTGTGTATTGACTTTTTAATTTAGTATTTTCCATTACAGTAGGAGCTAATAAGCAAGCGAAGTTAAGAAAATTACTATATTTCCAGGCTTGTGTCTAATAATTTTTCATGGTGACAAAGATCCTTTCTTTTTAAGTAGTGGCCTAAGCTACTATGATTACATCAAACAAATCCAATATCAATAGTGATTGAAGAAATCATAAAAAACATTTCCTATAGAGACCAGTGAGACAAAGCAGAGATATTCTTCGTCATGCTTCACACTGTTTAAAAACCAGTAGACTCACCTAAATTTGTTTTTTAAAGATATTTTAAATAACTATTATGAAGTTAGTGGTAACCTTGAAACTAGAAGATTTAATATCAAGTTAAAAATTGCATATACACTTTTTCCTTGAAATCTTTCTTTTGCAAGAGAGCGGGTGGGATGAGGCACCTGCTTTGTTTTCCTTTAGTTGGTGGTGGTTAGTGGTGTGTTGGTTTTTTGTTGCTGTTGTGTTTTTTGTTTTTTGTTTTTAACTGGTTTACCTTCTACTGGACTTCCTCAATAGCAATTCTGCTTTTTTTGGATCTACACAGGCTATTAGTTGAACAGAACAGAAAAAAACAGTTGACTGCTTCCCACAGTACATGCTTCTATCAGAGGATAAAATGTTGTTTTGATCAGTGAGCTACTACAAATACAGAAAAAATAACTTGAATAGAACAGAGTATCTTATCTGACATACTGTAATATGTCTTTCCACGTAATGTTTAACACTGTTGCTGTTTTCATAAATACAAAACTGTTGCTTGTTTTGGTTGAAACAGACAACTCCTATGCCAAATATCTATTGGATTTCTCAATTTTATATGTAATTTAAATTCAGGTAGATCTTTGCAAATTATTTTTTTTCTTACAAGAAAAAAATGTATGGGTTTTATGATTTCAATACTCTTTTGAGCATCTGAGACTGTATTTTCAACATTAGGTGTCTCTTGTATCATGGGAATTTTTTTTTTTTTTTTAATTTAAAAAAAAATCCGACTTTGTCAAATATTCCCTTTTTGACAGTCTGGCAAGTATTGGTAATCCAAGTTTAAGGATTTTTCCGCAAAGGTGATAAGTCCATGGAATTCTAGTTTTTAAGAGGACTTTTTAGTTGACTTCCTTCTTGTAAATCCCATAAAAAATCCAGTAGAAAGAAATCAATAAAGACAACACTAAACGACTAACGGAGAATGAAATGCATTGATAAGCATACAGCTAGTCTTAGAATAGACCACAGGTGGACTTAAACCATGAAGTACAAATAACACCATTATTCATTGGAATTTATCTTGATTAACACCTGTCTTCTGAGGACAGAATCTGACCAACAGCGCTTAATTTTAAATCTTGTGTTATACTACGGTTTTGGCTTCCTGGAACCAGATATGTCAATAATGTCAATGAGAAGTTGCTGTCTGCTCAGAACTTCTTTAAATTTAGTCACTTATACAAATTTTACTCTTTGAAATGATGGGCATCGAGTGGGAGTACGTGAGATCTGGCTTGGAAAAATATAAAACCTCAGTTACCCACATGAAGCAATCTTTTAAGTGACAAATGAGATAGCTGTGATTTAAGGTTTTTTCTTCTGATGCCCTGACAAAGCTACCTTCCTACTATCTTCTTTCTGTGTTAAGCAGATACTGCTTTTGTAGATCACAAAGCCCTTTCAAGGGCATTTAAAATTTACTGACCAACTCCTGTTTGGAATTCTGGATTTGTCAGTATGTTCTGTGTTGTGTTGGATCTTAATTTTACTGGAGGGGGAGGGAACTGGGTGCATGCCACCCTCACCTGAGCATGGTGACAATAGGTGTTAGCTCAAGGTACTGACCAGCCCTCCGCTGCTCACAGTAGGAGCAACTACCTGTGAGGTTATTCTAACTGCTATCGAAAGGTAATGATAGCTGAAGGAGTTGTACAAATACTCAAGTTTGATTTGATGATGTTTCAAGATGCAGCTCATCTCCTGGTCTATCCTGAGCAGAGGAGAAATAAAGGCTAGAGGCTGTTGTCTATGTTACTACTATCTTGTATAAAGATCTATCTGTTTTGTTTGCATTTGAGCCCTAGATGTGACTTAAAGCTATTTTGCGCCTGACCGCATCCATCTTTTTGAGAAATTCAAGCCATTCACTTTTTGAAGGGGCTGGTATAATGTGAAAGACTGAGCTGGATTCAGCAAACAGAAGCCTATAGTTCAAACTACTGATAGGTGTTGTGGAAAGGTAAACAAAGAGTATATGCTCATTTTGGTGAGACACAGAACAAAACTTCTCCAGGCTTTGATCCAAATTAGGTTTATAACTGAAGCATTCATCTAATATGTAATGCTTTCCAGTATCCTAACATCATAAATTTTCCCAGTTTCAGTAAAAGCCCTTTTCAAGACTATTGTATCATACTGCAAAAAAAATATAATGTGCTTGCTTGCACTTGCAACAACGGTTGCTATAGTCACATCTTATCTTGCTGCTTTGGGATACTGTATGTACGACAATTAAAACATTCAGCATTAGTTTTCTGTTTCTACTATGAAATTTTTTGCTACTTTAATCTCTTAAATTATTATTTCTTTCTTAATTTTGCAGGTTTGGTATGCTCTTTCCCTAGCTTCTGAATGTATTCCTTAAGCTGTTGGACAGTAGTTGCTGTTTATGTCAGAACAGTCTTTTTTATGTTATAGTTTGCAAAAAACTTTATCTGTTACTAATTATCAGAGATACAGCCTTATTTAAATATCTTCAAATAGCCACTTAAAGTCAACATGGTGCATATTTTTCAATCCAGGTGGATTTCTGTGATGATGTGGGCACATGTAGCTTAATGTGAAAATGAGAGAGGTTTGTACTGTAAACAAGGGAATCTCAAACTTCCCAGAAACTCATTTGTTTGGCTAAAACATATCAAGCTAGCTGTATGGAAACTCAGTTCAGGTTTCAAAGCACAAAAATAACAACTTGCATGCTTTTGAAACTATCTTTCTAGACTAGCCTTAACTGAAACAACTTCAAAAATGATGCTGTGCACAGAAGGCTGTCTATGCTCAGGCTTGCTAGGATAAATCTGTTAAGATGAACTAAACATCTTGAGGGATGCCCCTCAAGAAAGGTTGATTTTTGGATACTACAGTTTTAACTGTAAAGGTTGATGCAGAAATCTTTGGATGTGTGAAGACGCTTCAGCATTAGTATATGCTTTACTTGAGAGACTGTAGTGTTGTTAAGTAAGCAGATGGATGAGACAATGCTTAAATCCAGGATGTTTCACTGCATTGTTTTCCCTATTTTTTTAGTAGATTTTAACACCTTGTCAGTTACTTTCTCCTTCATATATTTCTAGTTACTTAATTTTAAAAGGATGTGAGTTGGCATTAGGCAGGCTGAACATGTCAATCAACTACGCATAACTGGAAGACCTCAGTAAATACGATACTGAAAATTAATGTGATCTTGTTTTGTTTCACCCTTAAGATTTCTATAAAAGCTTTTTTCAGTATTGGGTAACATTAGCCATTAATATACTTCATGCTGAAGACTGTAATTGATCTGACAGCACTTCTTTGTAGATGTTCTTATGAGATTCTAGCTGAGCAAATACCACTCCTTCACAGAAGACAATACCTCAGCATTCTGCTTTCTTTTTTTTTTTTATGACTTCTGGTGCATGTTCAGGCTGGAACAATGATTAAAGATCTCAGATGCAGTAAGCATTGAGATTCATGCAGTTAGGGAAGTAAATGATATGGTAAAGTGTGTGCACAGTTGGGTTCAGAGCTTAATGTCTGGGCTATTATGCCAGTAATGAGTGTCTGAAGTAACATAACATAAAGACTTGAAATACAGCGTTGCTTTGTAGTCGGAAGTCAGGAGGCTGCTTTTTTTTTTAGTCCAGGAGTGTTAGTCTTTCCTAAATTTCGGAAAGCATCCAATGCTAAAGAATATCATCACAAGTAGCATTCACCTAAATAATGTCTTGCATGTTGATGGGACTTTTGACCCACATGTACAGTCAGGAAGCTAGAAGATTAAGTTATATAAATTTTCATTTCAAGGTCTGACTGCTTTGTTTGTATATTATTCTCAAGAATTATAAGTAATGCATCTCTTAAGCCAGAACAATTGGAATGAGATTTCAGCGGCTTAAATTCTGTAAATTGTAGCTGAATAAAATACAATATCAAGCTGAAGTGCCTCATCAGAGAAGGGCTGAATAGTCAAGAGCAGAGCAAAAAAACTCTGAGTCAGGGAAGTAAACAAAATAACTGGTGAGTATACATGATGGGTATAAGAGCATGAAAAAACTTGGACCACAATTTTCTACTTAACATATAGTTACCCACTTGCTGATCAGCAAGAAGTAACTTATTCTCTTATAACATCTTACAGGACTTATTTACAGACAAAATGGCTATCAATTTTAGGTTTAACATGCAAGTTAAAACAAAACTAACCAACCTTCCTTGATGTGACTTTAATGCAGCAGGAAGAGGTGTTTATGCCACTGTTGTCATGATGGGAAAAATATGGATTAGTGGGGAAAGAACTTATTAAAAAACAGTGTAAGGTTCAGGAGGTGGAATGATGTTGAGAAGACATTTTTAGCAGCTCCTCCTCAGAGCAACTTGGGAACAGTAAGGCCAGGGAAGAATTTACAGCAACAATCAAGACATCTGTGACAGGGGCACAGGACTTGCTCACAAGAACCAGGAGAAGTCTGGCTCCTAATGTTTCCTGTCTGTATGTGGTACAGTTTCTAGGAAACAAGATGACATTAGGGTAAGGAACTAGCCAGAGAAACAAGGGGAGTGACCACACAGGCTATTTTGAGAGCTGTCATTTCAATAAAGAGAATTTCATCCAGGACCTTTCTCAAGTTCAAGCAGTTACAGGGTTCAGTCCAGTCTGTCATTCTTTTCTGAAACAGTCCCCTGATAACTACAAGTCCTTAAAAAAAAAATATCTAAACTCTCTCTCAAATGCACTAAAAACCATGTAGAGATAGTTTTGATGTATAAACATCCTTCACTTCTGAGAGTTGTTGGACTGTTTTGGATAACAGAAAAATCACAAGGGAAAAAATTAAATATATCAGGTTTGATAAATCTAAAGAAAATCTAGACTTGAATGGCAGGCTCTTTCAAAGGGTTGGTCTGAATTAAGAAATCTTGCCTTGCCTCAATTCCCACCCTGTATTATAGGGGTAGTACTTAATGTAGTTGTGTTTTCTAAGCTGTGTAAGTAGTTGGATCAAAAATCTTTATTCCATATACTTGTGAAATATCTAGAGCAAAGAAGTCCTATCCCCTCAGAATTATCTCGATACTAACTAGGTATAATGATGGGTGTCTTTACTTTATAATGGATCTTTATATAGCTCTTAGTTATATCAAGCATATGTATTTCAGTATTAAAAAATATATTTTTAAGCTTTTTTGGGATAAAGCGATTTGATTACTGTTTTGAAAAATTATAAAACAAATTTAGTAAACTTTTTGATCCTTTTTAAAAAAAGTAATGAAAGAAGCATACAGTAGGATTTTCTTTTAGAAAGAGGTTTTTTTTTCTTCCTTAAAACACTATTAATTTATGTAGCCTGTATTTAGTTAGTGCTGTCAATATAGTATTCTGAATAATATAATTTAATTTCAGCTTCTTCAGAAGCTGAAAGAGTTCAACTGTAAGATCTTCAGACATTTAAGAAATATCCTGTAAAGAGCTGCAGCATGACCTTTTGTTTTGTTTTCTACTGAATAGATATTTTGCCTCGGTAAAAGCATGTATGCTTCTGAAAGTGGAAGCTTTCTTCTATTTCTTTTTGATATTTTCAGATATAGCACATAAGAAATCCTTTTATATTCAGCATTCAATTAATATCCTTTTATTTGTCTATTTCAAGATTGTTCTGGTAGCATCATACTTCTCGTCACTGAACTGATCCATTGTGATGCCTTTTCTTTATTGCCTAATAGGAATTTTCACGCATTCTAAGCCTTCCATGTATCAGAATGAGGAAGTTAACATACAGTATTGGGTTTCACATAACAATAAGTGCTAGTAGAAAACAGACTAAGGTATCAGTTATTTGACAAAGCAATTGCATAAAGCTTTACAAAAAACTAAACCATTAAATTTGTTGTATGATTCCTTCTTTAATTTAAGTCCTTGCTGGTTTCAGATGCAGTGTCCAGTAAGTCATGGTGTAAGAACACTTTGTAATACCCCATGATGAGCCAGAGAAAAACTTAATAGAGTGTTTGGGATGCAAATACTGTTTTTTGCCTAATGACAGCTGGAGGAGAGAGGTAGTGCCCTAGCTATTCCCCACTGACTAGTCTGAATGATGTGTGAAGAAAAACATAACCATTCATATAAACAGCTCACTTAAAGTGCCTGTATTACTTGTCAGACCTCAAGGAACAGTGGTGTTACCTAAACAACTTTTTCAAGAAATAGAATGTTTCTAGTCAGCACACTTAATGGGAAGTAAACCTTGTCAATCAGATCATTGTTACATAGTTGTAAGTGCTCATAAGACAAGACTTAGTTCATTTAACTTTTCAGTAAAAGGTAGAACATGTTATTGAAAGAGTCCAAGCTCAGTAATTAAAGATGTTTGTGTGATGGAATGCATAAATGTTTTTTAAGGATGGACTCATACAGTATGTGATTTCATAGTAGATCCTGCAGTCATGGGCTCCTGAACACTTCTGCTGAACATGTTTGCTCTTGGGTTATTTCATGTTAGAAAAGCTTGTAAACACTAGGCAAATCTGGGAGACCAATAAAAAACGGTGCAGGCCTGTTGGTGGGTCCATCCAGAGAAGTTGTTGCAGGGCATCCATGTGAATGTGGGTTTAATTTCTTATAGCGGCTCCACTCATAGTTAAACACCAGATACTAATTGACAGTGGTACCACCCAAACCTGCACCAGTTGCCTCAGACTTCTGAAAGGACTAGCTCCTTGTTTTGTGCCACTGCTGAAAGGAAAGGGCAATTCTTAATTTTATAACCTTGGGAATACGAAACAGTCGATTGTGTTAGCTGTACAGGTACGACGACATCATGAGCCTGGAAAAAAAAAAACCAACAAACAAAACAAACCTGCAAGACATTAAAAAAAAAAAAAAAAAGAATAAAAGCATAGCATGTCTTTGACTGAGGCTAAGATCTATTATTTGAAAGGATTAAAAGATGGCCTTGTTCTAATCTAAATATTTTTGAGGGGAAGAGTCTTCTGACAGTAGAATGCTTTTTTAATACAGCAGAAAGTAATGGATTTTGCAGTTGAAAGGTGAACATAGACAAATTGAGTTCTAGACATGGGAAATGTATTTAGCAGTGAAAGCAGCTAGCCATTGAAATGTCTTAGCTATGAATATGCTTGTTTTAACCTCGTTGGACCTTTGAAAAATTGTTTATCTCGAACCGCTCTGAGCTGCAGGGTTGACTTACAGACTTTATGCAGAAATATTGAAGTAACTTTTTTTGTTGTACCACAGAGGTCAGACTCAGAGTTTTGCAATGTTACGGCTTTTAGAGTATAGGAATCTGAGTTTCAATATATGGTTAGATTGTTTGACCCAGCTCACACCTTGTACACATCCCAATTACTTTTGCATACTCATCTTTCAGATGAGAAAAATTGACTTCAGCTGCTGTTCACCTGTGCAAGTGTGTTAAGCTTCTTTACAGTCAAGTGTTCAAGGCTTTTGAGACTGTTATCGTTCAGAAAAATGCAAAGGATGTTAAGTTATTCAAATGAAAGGGCTTAAAGAAGCATTGCAATTAGTACCATTAGGCAATAAAATTTGTAGAATGTTAAATGAGTTTGCTAAATGCTTGTTTGAAGCTGTTTAGGTAAAGCAAAATTCTATCATGGCTAATGATACTTCATGTCAGTATATTTAAATAACTTTACAGAGCAAGTAGTGCTGGAAACTGGCATGTTGATCACAGAATTTCATATTCTCATGCTTCTTTGTGTATAGCATGAAAGAAAAATGGTAGCTTGAGGAGTGCACATGAAAAATGTTACTGATACAAGGTAAAACTAGAATTAAATATATTTAAGTCTGCTTATGGCCTCTCATACAGTACCTTGTCTGCAACATTTCTAACCTGTGGCAGTCTGTTATGCCTGTACATTTTACAAAACTTTTATACCCACTGGCTTGCATTTTCCATAAGAATTTTTATAGAAACTTGAATACTCAAGATGGATCCAGTTTATTTTTCCTTCTGTAATTAAGACTAAAATTGATATAAAAGACTGCTGCTTAGTCTGTAATTTGGAACTAACTATTAAAATTACATGAAATAAGTGATAACACAAACCTATGAAAACTAGGTATGCAGACAATTTAAATTTTCAGGTTTTGTTTCCTTCCCCTGAGAGTATTTTTTTTAATCAACAATAGTTGCTGTTTGGGTGTGGAGAAAGTCTATGATAATAATCTCTCTAGTGTAACTCCACCTTTGTTACTAGCCTAATAATGTGCATGCCTATGAAGTTGACTTAAAAATCAGTTTAACTTTTTTCAGTATAGGTAAGAAAGCTGTAATCTCATGGCAAACACTACTGAATGGCCCTCAGTCAAAAGACTCAACATGAGACACAGTGAAAAATCTTAATGCTAGATGAAATGGTATGTTTAATATGGACATGTCTCTATTAAGTTGGGTTGAATCTGAGCAGCTGTTTTTCTGCAGAATGATAGTAACTTAGATTCAGTGTTGACAGAATCAGTGTATAAAAAATTTTTTTTTTTTTTTCCAATTTTTTCTTCCTAACAAGAAAGTGTACTATGGCTTGGTCAACCAAGTCTGGGTTTTAAACTCAGTTAAGTTCTTAAAATATGTGTGATGGAGAAGTCTGTCTCTAGGACCTGTAACCATGCAAATTAGAGTTTGTCTGCCCCTTGCAGCCTTAAAAGCATTATAAGTTAAGTTCATCACTACTGAACACTCCTCAGGAGATCTGGAGAGAAGGGATTTGAAGACACAAAAAAACCCCCAAAACACAAGTATATCAAGTCAGGCCTAAAATGTTCATTCCTTAAAGTTTCTCAAATTTTGTTCTGTTTTTTAAGTTTGCTAGAATATAAACTTTAAAGCAATGACGCGGACATTGGTTAATCTTAATCTTATGATTCAATTCTAAATAGACGTTTTCTGATGTCAGTTTTTTTATTACTAAACTCAGCTTGGCTTCTCACTGAAAATACTGAACCTAACTTCAGCTGGATAACCAAGCAGCTTGGTAAAGAAAAACTTATGAGCTTTTTGACTGATGATTTATACTGTTAGCCCTGGTTCACTAAAGATTTCTCATGAACAAGTTTAAATTTTTAGGTCAACTATCATTTGATCTAAATTATGTATACATTATGTAATTGCCATTATAAAATTGTTCCAAAGAAGGCTGAAGATGATAGTAGTAGAAATTTGAATCTTAATGGAAAGGTCTTAGAAGGGAAGTTGACGTGCCTAATAAGAAGCTTAAAGTGAAGGGCTTTTCATAATATAATACCTTTTTGTCAGTACTGAGTGTGCTCATTTGAATTTCTGGCTCCTACAATAGATTCCCTTAATATGCTGACAATTATTAATGAAGAATGACAACACAAATGAAAAATGTAAATGGGATCTTAAATTTATTTGTAGCCTGAAATTGATTTACCTTATTGCTGCTAACTTAGACTATACTAAGACTGTGCAAGTGTGGCTTCTTGCTCCAATGTTGTCTCATACTCAGCCCCATCTGAGTCTCAGGGACAGAACTGTCTGTTCTGGGGTGCAATGGACTCAATGTTTACTATGACAGACTACCCTACCAACAAATTTTTTTCTGCAGACTGTGAGGAAGCCACATGGACATGATGTGGTGAGAAGCAAACCACACTGCAGAATAGCAGAGCATTATAGCTGCTGCTCTGTAGAGTGGTGTAAATAAAATCTCTCAAAATCTTGACTTTCATTTATGCCCTGAAGTGTTTCTCAGTTTCTGCCTTGAAAATTTGATCTTTATAAAGACTATTACCTAAACATCAAAAGACGCAGATTGTATTAGTCAAAACAAGATCCTGGGTTTTACTTCTTACAGTATGTTCATCAACCTGTTGGCCAAGGTTAGTCCAAGATGGTACTTGGCTTCACAAATTAACCAGGTGTTTCTGTTACGCTTATTACAGGTGAAATGGGCAAGCAAAATGTCCTGTGGCTTAGCCATCTCTTGCTGCAGTCTGACTTCCTGAAAGGACCACTCTAAACTGAAAGTCGGAATATAATAACTTTAAAGAAGCAGGATTTTTTTTCTTTAAGAGTAAAATGCAATGGCTCCAGATTTATCTTTGCTGTGTGATTTGTTGCAGTTTGGTCAAGGCACAGCTTGATATTGATCTATACAGAGTGAGCATTGGTACTGCTGTATTTAAGAAAAAATAATCATCTAGTTTGTTATTCTTTCCTCCCCTCCTCCCCACTGTCAGCTGGCAAGATTTAAAGTGAGCTCTAGCTCTGTTTCAAAGGCTGTAAGAATTTCAACCCTACCCCTGCCCACCAACAGTCAAATTTCTTAAATTTACAGGTTTGTTGCACTTGAACTTCACAGGTGTTTGTTGAAGTCAGCTAACATCCTTAACTGAATTACTCAATGTGATAGTGTAAACATACTTTTGAACTCTTTATAAGTAAGCTTAGAAGGAAATTGTGTTCTTATTTTAGTGTAAGACTTCAGATTTCTATTGTATGGGCCTTACGAGGCCAGTGTCAAAGTTTTAGACCCTTCCAGTTTCTTGCTCGGAGCTTGGACTGCAGGTCTTAAACTTTGTGAGGTGCTCTTCTATATTCTCTGACAGACTCAGTGCTGGATTACTTATTAAGAGTAGCTGCCTTTAGGTTGTACTTGTAATACTAAAATAGTAAATAACACTTTACAACCACCTTGTCGCCCTTCTTGCCCTTGGCTAGTTTCTCGCTACATGGCTGTTGTTTTTTCCACATCCACATGCATTTGTGAAAACACCTGGTGAATTCATCCATGTTGGAACTGATCAAGTAGGATCAGGGCCCCGATTCAGACTTATTGTGCATCCATAAAAATAGCTCTTCTAGCGTAGAGGGGAGGCTGTAGTGGAGGCTCGTTCTGAAATGAGCAGAAATACTTAGGTTGAATATGTGACTGCCTCTTAAAATAACTCCGCAGTCCCAAAGCATTTCTTAAACTACAGGCAAAAGTTGTGTCAGTACTTTAGAGACAGATACCGCTCCAATTTGGTAGCTACCCAGTGACTGCTTTTAGCCTTTTTACTTAAGCTGCACTCAGTAGCTAAGGGTGAAGTGCTCTTACGCGGTGGGCTGTTTTGTTATGTGCTGAGTGACTGAGTTTCTGTCCACTGGCACAATCTGCTAAATGAGACAGATAAAACTGAACTGCGCCACTAAATAAGTTTATTAGTGTCTGTTAAAAAAGTTAGCTGGAATTCAAGTTGCTTAGACTTATCTGCACCTACATTAAGTACACTCACTTAAGTACTCAGGTAGGGTTTACTTAGTGGTGTGCAGGTGAGACTTCACCATTAAAGGACTGAGTTTTTGGCGAGCTGTCTCCTAGCTGTTGACTGGTGATGCAAGCTGCCGGGAGATATTTGCCTATCTTGTAAGACCATTAACCACTGGCTAATGTGCTGGGTTGTGACCAGCTAATGAAGGCAAGGTGGGATGAACACTGGGAAAGGCAGAAGGACAGAGCAGAACTCCACAAACAGATGCAGCTGAGGCAGGTGGGCTTAAAAGCAAAGGCACAGTCTTTAAATTGAATGAAAAATCCTTGAGAGCTGTCAGAATTTGTTGTTGATATATGTAGTCAATTACTGTGAAAATTAGTATGTTCCTTCTCTCTAGTCTAATTTTGGCCATCTCTTGTGTTCATAGAAGAGCAAAGCTAAATCTTAATCTAAGAACATATTGCAAGCCAAAATAATTAAACCAAATAACTTGTTTTTAAACTGACTGCTAAATATTCATAAGTGCTGAAATGTAATTTTAAAGTGTCTTTTTTTTTTTTTATACAACTGTCTAACTTCTAAAGAACCTAAGTAATCTTTGAAAATGTGGTTGGAGCACTTCAGAATATTTTCCTGTTTAGCTAGTAATTACACAGAGGGAGAAGCTATTAGCTAGTGCCTGCCTTATAAGAAGCAGCAAGCGGAGAATGACCTACACAGCTAGTGGCATCCTCATCAGGAATGCCAATAGCAATGTCTATAGTAAATAAAGCAGAAAGGATAAATGTCAAAATTGTATCATGGTTTTTCTCAAGATATGAGGTGGAAACTTTAGTTTTTCTTTAGGAAGAAGACTCTGATTGTGTGTTTTAGAGGTTGGTATTTATTCCTTTTTCTTAGGGTGGGAAAAGCAATACTTCTAGTTCAAATATATTGTTAATTCTTTCATATGGCATGGAAACATGGCTGTTAGAGAAAAGACAATTGCTAGTACAGTAGTCTGGATTTCTGCACCTGTATGCTTATTCTTCTGTGGTTTATAGGGTGTGCATCTTTTGTCTACTCAATATAAATTTACATAAACATCTTTAAACTACTTGGAATACAGTTTTGGTATGAGATATTATAACCAATATAGTAATTAATAGGTCCCTATGGAGCAATTATCTCATTGTTCTTCCTCATCTTCAACCCTGGAAGGAACTGGATAAGCTTCTCATTTTAACTCAGGTTACCTGAAAACCTTTAAAACTGTTAAGAGTGTTTCAAACTGGGTATAAGCGTATGCTAGATTGCCAGAGGGATAACAGAAATTTGGCAGCTAATGTTGAAGTTTTCTTAAGGAAGAACTTGAAAAAAATTTATTATGAAGATACTTGGCAAAATCCTTAGGCTTTTTTCAGACCATGAAGGATAACATAGCTGAATAGGCGATATTCAGTGAAAATGTTGCCACGTCTTTATATCACTTGACATCAAGGGTCATAATATCTGGGAATGGGGAGCCAGTGATAACCACAACAGTAATGGCATGAGATCTGTTGCATTTTTGAGGATAGAGGTGAGCTCCAAGAAAACACTCTAGGGTGTCACTGCAAGCAAAGGACTCGTGAGCTGGGCTGAAGGATGTAATTGTGTGGATACAGGCAGGTGTATGCACCAGCACGTCTGCAGGGTCTCCCAGAGCTCTGCTCTCAGTCAGGATCCAAAATTCAGGACTGGCCCCATGTTGTTGAACCTAAAAGCACTACTCTTTGAAGAACTTTTCTGTCACTTAAAACAGTCATACATCTTTCAAGCGGGAAAGATAGCAACTAGGGGCGTGACAAAAACATAAAACTTCTGAGGTTTTCCTTTCCCCCTACTTGCTCTAGGATTGGAAGGGAGAAGAAAGAACCATTATGAAAAATATAGTCTATACAGTACATAAAGTCTGTGTCAAATTCTACCTCCATTTTCACCACACAGTTTACAAAGCAAATGGGTTACTGAATTCAATATGCCGTCAGCTGCTTTTTCTTCTCAGCAGTAATGGATATTCTCTTCTAGATGCAAATCCAATGACAGGATAATACATGTGTTAGTTGGGACAAGTGAGAGCTCTGGATTGTGTGTGTGTGTGTAAGTTATTTTTTTCTCTTGTTGGTAAGATAGCTCTTCAACTTTTGATTAAAAGCTATTAAGCAATCTGGGAAATCTTTTGTTGTTGTTTCTTTCTAGGTAGAAATAGAAAAGCACAGAAGAGAGTAGTCTAAAAATAGAAATAGTAAATATTCTGGAATCCCAACAGAAAACAGAGTGGCCACAGTCTTTGTAGACTTGTAGAAGGTCAGTCTTCACCTTTCAAGCTGCCAGTAATTTTCCATTGAAACAAGAGCTGTTGTAAAATCTTTTCAGACCCAGACCTACCAAACGCATTTCCTATCTTATCTTACTGGGTTTCTTCTTAATAATTTCAAGAAGGTCAGAGTTGAATCACTTCAGCTGGCAGGTGTGGCAATACCATAGGGCTTTAGAAATGGAATAAAGTAACAAAAGGATCTCAGCTCATTATTGGCTTTTATCAGCTGTGATACAGAACAAAATGTCATTGGTTTCAACTGTGTTTGCACTCAGTCTGATATGACTACCCACGAGACATCTGCTGGGAGATTTAATTTTGTCACACTGGTAAGTGTTTTTACCAGGGGAATGAGTTGAATGCGTGTAGTTAATGATAGGACGCGTCTGCTGTTGTGCTGTCAGAAACATCTTCTATCTAGATGTAAATATTTTACATAAGCTTAAAAAGACAAAGGCTAACTTGGTTTCCACAGTTTGTACATACATCAGTGTAGCAAAGGGTAAAACATCAGTCACGTTTCCCTTGCTAGGTTGGCTAGGGATGAGAAAATCTAGAATAGCTTGCTACTCAGATTGCAAGCACATTTCTACTGGCCTCTCTTAATAAGAAAGACATGATCTCCACAGGGGGAAAGAGATAAAAGGCCAGAGAGAGTAGAAGATAACCAAAAGTGAAGAGCAACTTTGTATCTCCACCAGGTAAGTACCTTATATGCTGTAATTGACCCTGCTCATCAGGTTAAAATTTGAATCAGTGTGTGAGAGCGCAGGAAAATAAATACCAACTAAGGAAAAGGACTTTCAAAGAAAGAAACATTTGAAAAGCATAATGGTAACAAGTTATTTTAACAAAGGAACAGCCAAAAAGTCCAGCAGAGAACAGCCAATGTTCTTAAAGTGACCCTTTTGTGTTTGGTGTTTTTTTGGTTTGTGTTTGTTTGTTTGTTTTTTAAGTCTTGCCAATCAGAATACTCTGTCATTGTTAACTGTATATAGGCTTTATCTTCTATAATCTTTTAAATTTTGGGCTCTTGGATGTTTTGTACACTCTAAAAAGCTTGAAAACTGAAATTATGGAAATAGGAAGAAAATCCCCATATTCAATGTCCCCATTTTCTTTCTATTTATATCAAATGATGATTTTTCCCTTTGCCAGTTAAGTTGTATCTGGAAAATAATGATTTAAAAAAAAAAATTACTGCAAAAATGTGAATTTCAGGGATATTGTCTGTTTGCCTTTGTCACTAGCATTTTGTTATTTTCTTGTAAGGGCATGTGAGTCTCTAAAACTTGAATTGAAAGGCAACGTGCTTGGACCTTCCACACTGCATGAGTTATTTTTAGGCAAACTCTGTGTCAGCAGGCTAAAGGGAGATGTGCACCATGCACTCCAGCGGACTCTTGGGTGCACAGCAGCTGTGCTAGCAGTGATTAAATCTCTCAGTAACATCACTCTGTGCTGCAGAGGAACACATTCTGGAAGGCACGTTGAGTAGGAGGTTCCAGTATCCTTTCCTCTCTCTCAGATGAACCACTGCAGCTGATACTCAGCTATTAGCACTGTCATTTTCTCCTACTGAATGTTGTTAAGACAACTTGCCTTCACAGTAAACCAGCACTTAAAAGTTGCATTTATTCCTTTTGATGAACTGCTGAAAGTTCTTTCCTTCTAAAATAACTGTTTTATCTTGAAATAGCAGGTGTTAAAGAGGGTTTAAGAACACAAATCTAAACTCAAGAAGCTAGAAACCTGTAAATGGTATGTATTCGTGATTTTATTTCTTTCAAGTATGTACGATATTAAGGAGAGAGCAAATGGAATTCTCTCACCTGTTTTCTAGGCTGGTACAGATCTGTCCTGAAATTATTTTTCTCACTTTCCTTTTATCAAACTGAAATTCATAGCCAAATTAAAGGTAATTTCCCAGATCATCTTCCGTTCCAGACAAATTTAGCAATAAATATTAAATGACTGCTTTTAAATACCTGCAATCACCATACTGCCTAAGACCGATCATTTAGTGTGGTGCTTTGCATTGACTTAAGGTTTTCCTTGGTGTAAAATCATGCTTCCCTCCCCTCTCTGCCATGTTAACTGGAAAGATGAATGTATAGTGTCTGGTAAAGACAGCACCAGGAGTGTTAAAAAGGGTACATTTATTCATGTCCTCAGCCTTGTTTCTTTTGTTTTACTTCATGAGGTTTTTTTGGCACATGCCTTTCATTTCTGAACTGCAAAAATGTCTGTTCTTGGCTTTGCCGCCCCACTCCTTTCACTTTAATCCTTCATGTCTCCTTAGGACATTATGTTGGTAACTACTATTTCCAGCCCTCTCAATGTTTTTGTCCCCCCTCCCAGTTTGATAGACAAAAGATTTTACATTTGTTGTTAATTTCACACATTCCTGATAGGGAAGAATAGTCATTTTTGTTCTAAAATTCAAGTTTTACTTGGTTATTTATTATGCCTTTTCATCCAGGGTTTGGATGAATTGGTGCTTGTACAAGTGACATGACAGGAAGGATCATTATTTCCGTTGTTGCTCCTCTGGGGAATTCACCAAGTCTGATGTGAAGACTGATATTTTTGGTCTCAAGTATTCTGTTCTCTTATGGCAGATGCTTACTCTGTTTCTTTCTCAATTTTCACTTTTTTTGCTTTTTAAATGTCTTTATGTCCTCTACCAGTCCTGCCAGAAAGTCCATGTTGCTAGCAGTAATGTTACGTCTTGCAGCATCCAAATGTGTAGCAATTTGCTCACAGCTTCATTCTTACAGGTGAAGCTTTTTTTTTTATAGCTTTGCAAGGGTACAAGCTCAATCTCAACAACCATATAAGCTTTCTGTTTGAATCCTGAAACAGTTATGGAGTAATATTTCCTCAGGTGACAGGAACATGTTTTCTAGTAGTTGAAGGACAAGGGTTCAAATACAACCATCTATAATGTTTTATATAATTTTTTTTATTATTATTTTTAAGCAGTAGCTTGATTTAGTAATACCCTTTAGTAAAATGGGCTGTGCTAATCTTTGCTACACAACACTTCAAACAAGTTAAGCCCAATTAACCTTGTTATCTTAGTTATGTTTTTTTCTCTGTCTATATCATGGGAAAGTACAGTATGATAGGTCTGTTACAAAATTGGTTCTAATATGTGTTTTCTTTTTGTAAAAGAGAAAGACACCATAATCCCCATATTCTTCTGCTTCCTTCTCTGTTATGTAGCTGTATGTGTGTTCAACTTAATTTTACTGGAAAATACAGAATTACAAAGAACAGTTGTTTCTTGTGGAGATTTCCCACATTGAAATATATGTTACATGGGGGAAGCTGAAGTGTTTCTGCGAACTGTCATGACTACATATTATCTGTCTGTGCCTGTATATAATCATAAGCTGCTTTTGTGTTAACAGTAAACCAAAACCACCTTATTGCCTTTGCGTCTTTCTTGACAGTGGAGATGTGGTGTGTGCTTCTTGGCTCCGATATGTGGGCTTGCTAACTTTATGAAATACTTTGCTTTACATAAAACTTCTATCTGAAGTTAAACACATCACAGGTGAACTCTAGTATTTTAAAACTCTATAAAGCTTAACTGTGAATTGTGTTTTCTTTAGTAATTATTAGTGGGCATCTGTTGTCATGAGATTGAAGTGCACCTGGTAGCTACTATTTTATATGCATAAATCAAGTTGATAAAATTTCACTGAATTTCACTGAATTTTTTTTAGAGTTGGAAGGGACCATAAAGATCATCTAGTCCAACTCCCCTGCCGAAGCAGGATTGCCCAGAGCATGTCAGAGCAGTCAAATACTCAGTCAAAAACAGAAGGAAAAAGAAAAGAAATAAAACCACCCAAGTAATGCCAAACTCCACCTTCTAGTCTTGTTGGCATATTGCCACAAATTGTTCTGAAATTAATTATAAATTAAAAACCCTATCACTGAGTAATGCCATCATTAACTCACATGCTGCATCATTTCTTAAGCTGAGCTTTACGCTCGAAAGTTCAAAGTTTCTTAATCAACGCTGTATTCCCACCTTGCCTTAGACAGATAGGGTCAATCCAAATAAGTCACTGTATGTTCTTGCTTTTTGTCTGTTCTGCTGAAGAATCACTGTATCAATATTAGTATGTACTATTGTAATAGGTTGTAACATTATTGTGGCTGAAATAATGATGCTTGTAAAACAAGATTTCTATACCAACTTCTCTGTTTAGCTATGTCATCCTTACTTGAGTCCCATTGAGGGAGGGTTTTAGTTCTAAGGCAGAAGTAACTTGTCATTTGAAATCTTGTGACACTGCAGTCTCATCTGCCTGTCTTCACTTAATCCTAAAACTATTGATGGAAGATGTAAATTCTTTCCTTCTGAAGGAAAAACGCTGAATGCTGTTCTGTCTACAGTCAGTGAAATGTGGTTGCCTTGGGAATGGATTGAGAGGTTTTAAAAACATTGACCATGACACTGCACATGATTACTAGTAACCTTGCTTCTTGCGGTAACTGGACACAGAGCCAGCTCAAGGTTTTCCTTTTTTTTTCTGTGAAAGTTGAAAGATTTTCCTGCTTTATAAGCTCACTGGAATTATTTCATGACAACTAAGACTCCCTCATGGCAATGTCTCTTGATAAGTTTTTGATAAAAGTTATTACTTTCAAGTAAGGGGGTTTAAATACCCTGGGCACCTTTTAAGAAATGAAGCTCCATTAGGGCACACTTTCTAAGCTTATGTCTGTTTCATGTAAAGTGAAATTTCTTCTTCATATCCACCTTATTAAATGTCTACATGCTGGCTATAATGTCCGTTACTTTCTCTTAAAGCCCTTGCTAGGCCAAACTCCAATACACAGTGAGGATGAGGCAGTAGGTCCTAGCTGAGATGCACTTTCTGAAGGTGTCCCAGAGAAGCTGCCACTGGGCAGGTGCTGTTTCACAAGACAGATGAGAAGCCCAGGTGCTTGAGTCATTGTGTTGTTGGTGCCCAGAAGTGGCAAACATGAAATTAATCTACAGGGAGCACTATTACCTGCCACCTTTTTTTTTCCTCTTCCTCCTTCCTCTTCCTCTTCCTCTTCCTCTTCCTCTTCCTCTTCCTCTTCCTCTTCCTCTTCCTCTTCCTCTTCCTCTTCCTCTTCCTCTTCCTCTTCCTCTTCCTCTTCCTCTTCCTCTTCCTCTTCCTCTTCCTCTTCCTCTTCCTCTTCCTCTTCCTCTTCCTCTTCCTCTTCCTTTCTTCTTTGTCTGGCTGCAGTTGATAGAATTTCTCCTAAGATATTAACTTCACTGTAGAGGATCTCTTCCTCACCTTGGTACTAGCAAGGATCCAGAGGTGGCCTGCAGTAGAATAATGATATAAAGCAGTATACATGGAGTAGTCCTGTAGAGCTAACCTGGTAAATTGTCATGGGAGGAGTTCATCTGAATTGAATAAAATGTTCTAAAGTTGTCTCTCTTTTTTTTTTTTTTTTTTTTTAGAGTCTTGTTGCACCACCTCCATCTTATCTTATGCATATGAATACAGGTATGCTTTCTGCTGGGAGGTGTTGTAAGCAGCACACCAATGCATCTGCCCTTGCCTGCTGAAAAGGTCTTGCTGTGCTTTATCTGCCATTCTAGTTAAATTCTCTTGACAACAGGCACCAGTTTTCAATGGCAGGCGTTTACTACTGCTTCTTGTCATCTCTGACTGGGGTCTGTGCTACCAGCTGTGATCTTCACCTCACTGGAAAAAAATGGTAGAGGTTAGGTCAAAGACCCAGGCTAGGCCAAACATGTCTTGCTGATTCATAGTGACACTGAAAGCTAGTGCTTGACATGTCATCTGTGATGTAATTGCTACATAATAAAAAATACAAATATAAATGTTTGCAAGGTGATCTAAAAGGGATGTTGTATCAGTCTGGATGTGATCAAATCAGAGACTTTGGTTACAAGTCTAGCACTTTGTGGTTTGAAGCAACATACTTCTGTGTGATGTCAACAGTATGACTGGGAGCAGAAAAAAAGATGATGTGAGTTTAGGCATTAGGTTACGTACTGTGCTGGACTTGGAATAATGTGAAGTTCTAATTGTTTCAAAATGTAATTGTCTGTCTGTACCGTTAATATTCTCTGCTCTACTAGACCACTCTGAGCACTCGGCTGGTTGAGCTGCCCTCTCAGCTCTGCCCTCTGAGCATTCAGGTGATGTAACGTGAACTTTGTAATGTAGCGATGCTCTTGAAATGGACATATTGTCCTGAAATGCATCTGGGTTAATACCTCGTATACTCTTGGAGGCAGCTGGGCTTGACAGAGCAGTGAAATGAGACTGGTAAAGGTTGAGAATCATGTTGTATGGGATGTATAGCCTGTATAATAAGTTGTGCTGGTTTGGGCTGGGATAGAGTTAACTTTCTTCATAGTAGCTAATATGGGGCAATGTTTTAGATCTGTGCTGAAAACAGTGTTGATAACACAAGGATGTTTTAGTTATTGCTGAGCAGTTTTTACACACCGTCAAGGACTTTTCTGCTTCTCACCCCACCCCACTAGCAGGCAGGCTGGGCATTCACAAGAAGTTGGGAGAGGACGCAGTGGGCACAGATGACCCCAACTGGCCAAAGGGATATTCCATACCATATGATGTTATGCTCAGCTCATAAAGCTGGGGGAAGAAGAAGAACATTCAGAGTTATGGTGTTTCTCTTCCCAAGAAACCATTACTTGTGATGGAGCCCTCCTTTTCTGGAGATGGCTGAAGACCCATGAACACCCATGCCTGACGATGGCAAGTAGTGAATTAATTGTTTTGATTTGCTTGTGTGGGTGGCTCTTGCTTTACTTATTAAACTGTCTTTATCTCAACCCACAAGTTTTCTCACTTTTACTCTTCTGATTCTCTCTCCAATCCCAGCGGTGGGGAGTGAGTGAGCGGCTGTGTGGTGCTTAGCTGCCAGCTGAGGTTAAACCACGGCATAATCAAGATAGTATGGCACCATCTCCCTCCACTATTGCTACATTCATCTTTTCCCTTAAGATGCATCAGTATTGCACCAAGCCTGACAGACTTATGTAATTCCATTGATAAGGTAGTAAGGACTGCTGCATAATATAAAACTTGCCAGCATTTATATAATCAATAATAAACCTTCAAGTGCAGCAGTCCTAATTAAATGGTACCTTTGATGTCTGCCTTGTGGCTATTTCAAACACAAAAAGTTTTGTGTAGTGATTGAAACCAAATTCCAGAGCAGTATTGAATCAGGGAACACAAATTGAGTTAGACCCTACTGGGCTACTCAGACTTGTTCTCCTTGCCCAATGCTGCCCCAGTGTTGATAGCCTGCTCTACCAGTACCTGCAACAGCACTAACCCCCAGGAATCAAGTTAATAAACTTGGTCTGTGTCTACTACAGTAAATTGTGATTCATTGTCTGTACTAGAAAACTGTCAGACTGTTCCCTGGCATGATTTTGGCATTTAACAACTAGCACTGTCTTGCAAAAATTTGCTGCCACAGCTCGGAACTGAGCATGAGCAGGGCCATTTTCACCAGGCATTTAGTGAGATTTGGAGCCAAAGGGAGTTTTCAGCATAACTGTAGGCTTTTTCATGGCAGCTGGCATGTTTAATTTATGTCCCTGGGTATGTTTGATTTACTAATATAGGCAGGACCTTTTCTTCTTGTTAAATTTCTAACCCTTCCCTACTAAAAATAGAGAATTAAAGGCCAAAGTATTTTCAGACTACCTGAGACTCCACTGAGAGATTAAACTTATCTCTTCGACAAGTTGCATGATGGGTACGTAAAACTTTTCTGTCAACTGTGACAGGAAATATCCTGGGCTGAGGACTGCACAGCCTCTGTAGGGTTGTATTTTCTCTAGTCCTACTTCCGAGCATGTAGCATATGTGTTCTTCCACTACAGCAAAGTGCAGGAAAAAGCTGATTCTTGAGGACACTTGAGATGATATGACCAGAAGCTGGAAAAAGATGAATCTTTGGCTCTGAAATTGCATTTTACCTAGCTAAAGATTCATTATGTTTTCAAAATCTTGTAGAAATAAGTGCATTGTTAGTGTCTTTGTTTACTTTGGGGATTCTGGAATTCCTGTAGTGTGACATTGTAGGAACCATCCCTGTTTGCTGGGTCTTGATTTCAGAAAGCGTGGATTAGAAAACACTGGTGGATACTTGGAAGGTCAGAGGAGGCTGCTGTCTGATCATGCGTAACTAAGAGAGAATTATGGCTTTCTCCTCATCTAAAGGGGAGGGTCAAGACGTGATTTTCATTTAATTTTTTTATTAGCTTTGTGAAAATAGCAATCAGCATCTCAAAGCAGCTTTGGATGGAAAGACTCCCTTCCCTCCCTTCTATTCTTTTTGTTATTTTTTTTTTTATTAACATGCTGACTGTCCACCTCCAAATTCAGAAACTTTTTTCACTTGTAAAACTGGTATGTCATGTATCCCAACCAGCAGGCTATCATTTACTAGAGCAATATATGAAATTTGGTAAGAGCCTGCTGATAGAATATTAAAGAAGTTTTGAAGAGGGCTTAATTGTGTGTGGTTTATCAAGTGTATTTTAACTGGCAACACTAATCAGATCTGCGTTATCCAACTAAAAAAGCCAATCCTGAATCAAGCTATAATTAACCCACCTAGTGGTGTTTACGCTGCTTGGTTAAAACTTTGTTTTTCCAGATAATTGTGTGATACAGACTAGACAACTATATAACTAAAATAATTTTATTGAGATTCTGATAGGGATGTGCTTATTTTGTGCTTAAATAATGCAACCAATTATGTGTTATGTTGTAAATGTAATTGTACTGTGTAAATAAGTCAACGTGCTCATGGTAAATACTCGTAGTGCCCCTGAACTGAAGGTGGGTTACATTCCCTGTGAAAGTGTCTGCTACCATAATTTGAGAGCTTTCACACTTCTATTGTTTGGACTACGTGTTTCTTTAATTGAACTGTAGATGTTTATTCTCAGCTGGTATTTATTTTTTAGTTAACTCCTATTGCAGACTTGAAGAACAGATTTGCTAGCTGAAAGCCTTACCTACTTGTTTTGATATTATTATCTGATTTTATCAAATATATTGCCCCTATCTACAGACCCCGTCTTTCACAGAAAACAGATCACCAATCCTATGCAGGTAGAAACATTCTCACTCCAGGAAGTCCTGGAGGTGGCCACTGTCATACACTTCAAGAATTTCCTTTTCTTTAAATTGCTCATGAAATAATTCTGCCATTATGACAAATTTTAATATTTGACATTGACACACACAAAACTGAAGATGTTGTGAATGGATGAGGGTCTCATGGACGACCTGAACATGGGTAACACAGATGCTTTTTGAACCCAGAAAAATGACTGGAAGACAGTTATTTTGACTCTGCATATAATTTGGGCATTGCTTGTCCTTCCAGAAAACAGCCAAGGCCTCACTACATTGTTGTCTTCTCTGTGACACAGTTGGCCTTTTCTGCCTCAGCTTCCCTGCTGCAACTGCTGGTGGCATGAAGGTGTTTTGATTCTTGAGGGTGATGGTGTAGTGAGGGGTTAGTATCCTTCCCTCCTCACAACACAGTCTCCTTAGGGTGCTGGGCTGGAAGGGGGATGCTTTTGTGTCTTGGATTTAAACATATGGATATACTGCACAAAGGTAAAAAAGTCATTAGCTTGTGAAGTTGAAACTGTTTAAAAAAAAAAAAAAAGCCGAAAAACTACTTAGAAAAAGCATTTGCTTAATGCAGTGTGTCAGTGAATGCACAGAGAGTGGGAGAGACAGGTGATGCCCAGAAAGCACTGCAGACAGCTGAGTATTCCCTAAGTATTTCTCCAAGTGATATTTATCCAAAAATGATATGGCTTTCATTAAAACCAGTAGCAATAGCACTTGACTTTTGTCTCATCTGTGTGGTGGTCTCATAAGTGGGCTGCTTAAACTTATTTTATCTATTAGTATACAAGATAGATTTGATCTCTTTTACTTGAGACTATCACCTGTTGTCATACTTCTTCACTTTTAGGACAGATAACATTTTTTTCCTTCACTTTTCTTACAAAATATTGTATTCCTTCCTTATATAACATTTCCTTTTCTGTCCAATGTGTCTCTGTTGATTTTGATTCAGAAGGAGATAAAGAGTTTTTTAAATAAGCAACTGTGCAGTGCCAACCTTTGTAAAAAAAATTATCTCAAATCCAACTGTGCCAGTTGATATAAAATATCCTTTTAATACTTTGTCCCCACTATTGCTGCGAATCTGAAACGCTATGTATTAAACGCCACAGTTCTGTGATATACCTCTATTTGGGTCTTGGAAACAGTCATAGATTTCCCAGTTTTCATCCATTTGAAATAGAAACTCAGTTTCTCATTGTGCTTCTCATATTTTCCTTTCCAAAAGATGCAATACAGTTTTGTTATTGAGAGGAATTCCTGCTACAAGAAAGGATGAAATTCTAGTTTCTAAGGAATGCCAAATAAGACATCCAATATATTAAAATTTTGTTATAACCAGTTATGAGTGGCACCTTCTTTGGCACACTCTTTTTGACTAAAAGAACATTGCAACTGGGGACAACTATAAAATCAGTAGTCGAGACTATAATAATTCCTTTTGATTGAACAAACTCTTCAGAAACCTTAAATACTGGGATCTAGTTTTATATGTTCTGAACTTGTGTTGATATGTTAGTAAAAATTACTTTCTAAGGATTTCTCTTTAGAGGATTGAGACATTTTTCTCTAGGATTTTAATGAATGTTTCTCTTAATGTATGAATTTTTTATTAAATCTGGTGAACTTCAGAAATGGCAGCTTTTCAAGCAACTAGCCTGAGGGGTTTAATACAAAACAGAAAAACAATAGTCAAAACTTTGCCTACTTATGTGAACTCATTGGAATGCTCTATGTGTTACTTAACTATGTTGTGATTATAACTATTTACATTAGTCCAAATATTTATATAATGCACAACTGTGAAAGTATGAGGTGCTAAGTAGAGAATGAATGCTTTCTTTACAAAAGAGGTGTTTGTTTCTTTAAGCAGATGATGTCTGCTTGTTTTTAGGAAAACAATTTTAACGTTTTCCAGTTTTTTAGGAAAACATGCACAGCGCAATATCCCAAGAAAACATTTGTTCCTTCTCTTTTTAATTTATGCATCTTGTACTTGTCAGCTGGAGCTGGCCCTAAATGTAGAGCAGAACTAAAAGCAGTGTTTGTAATTGCTATGTTAATTTTTTTTTCTATGAATTGTAGTGAGCTTTCTCATCTTCAGAATACTCCCAGACACCAGTCTGAAAGAGGAGACAAATAGTTGCTATTAACTCTGTAGCCATGGCCCCAACTGTGGCTCTGGTGTGCATGTCGGCATCCCCAGGAAGGAGGTGTGAGAACGCAACAGAAAAGCACAAGTCAGAGGCTGCAGGGAGTTCTCTCACAAGGTGCTAAATTCACACCTGGTTTGAACCTACTTTCACTGTAAGGCTATCTTCTCCTTTGCAAGTGCCTTAAAGTCAGACTAATCAATAAACAAATGTTTCTTTAAGGAAAAAATGCACGTTATTCAGTGCATTAGTGCCTTTTGGTTTTTAAATTTCTTTTGGTCTTTTGTTGTCATGATCTCCAATTACACTGCTTAGGCAATTACTTCAGCTCTGTCACAAACCAGAAGTTCCATTTCTGGCAAACAAAATACATTTTTTTAAAAAAATCCTTTTTAAGTCAGAAGGGAATAGAAAGCACTATGACAAGGGCAAGCTATGTCCTATTCATAGTCCTTGTTTAGGGTGGATAGGCCTTCCCTTCCAACACATTTTTGATTACTAGGACTTCCCTTCTGCTTTCTACATTCCCAGGTACATGCTTGAACTTTGAAAGGTGGCGTTAATACAGCTATTTATATTCACCTGAATTCAAGTGTCCATTTGAAAACACAACAATAAAGCAGTGAGATATATCAATAATTGTGTCAGAAAACTAGAAATTAAATGATACTTGGCATATGGAGATTGTCATGTTACCTGGTGGTTCTTGTTTCTAAATATTTATGAATAGGCAGGAATTACAGGTTTTGCATTTAGGAGTGAACTAAAATGTCAGCTGAGTGCTTCTGAGTTTTTATTGCAGTCTTTATAGATAAGCAAAGCTCACTGCCTGAGCTCTGTTTTTTCCCTTGGAGGCTCCTGGGATAGACATCAAGTCATCAAGTTCCACCTGTTATGTGGGCAGGTGATGTTTGCTATGGGCACTAATTGATTTGATGGGCCTATCCTGAAAGACAGAAGGATCTTTCAGGAATTTTGTGACATTGTTTTCAAGCAAAATAGATGAAAAGGCATGCACTATTGTGGGATTTTTGCCATATTGGTCGATATTGTTAGTTTCAATGAAGTTGACTGGGAATTCAAAACAAAACTTGAGCAGACTGAGAATAAATTAGAATAAAATCAAAGACAATACTTGCATGATACCCTGTGAGGAAAATCTGTAAACTTTTGTACAGTTCTAACTGACAGAGATCCTGTTCTCATGCTAATGTTGCCAATAATGAATAAATGTGGGAACAAAAATACAGTGAGTATGCATTATACAAGCAGAATTGTGCTGAACCAGGCTGAATAATGGTGTTCTCTATGGGACACCAGCCAGCCCTTTAATGCTTACTGCTACTGCAAAAGCACTTGTTAATCCTGCACCAGGAATTGTTTTTCTAAATCACATAGGGACTTTGATTTCATTGTAGTAGAGCAAGGCAAGGGAGGCTTGGGTTTGAGACTCGGGACAGATGGTTTGTATCTTCAGAAGAAGGGTGCTTTGTAACTGTGCGTCATGCTGGAATTGCGGCTGACAACAGCCCGCATGAGGACCAGTGCCTTCAGAGAGGCACTTTGCTGTCTAATTCCTGTGCTCTCTTCTCACCCGTTAAAGCTGTCTAACTACAGACCTGGGTAGTGATGACATTTGGGACTCTCTTGTCTTAACTTCTGAAAGTAATTCTTGAAAGCTTTTTTAGTTGCAACACAAAAGGGTGACATTTGTGTCAACACTGCATAGGAGGAAAAAGGAAACAGCTAGTCTGGCCACCAGCGCCTTGAATTTCAGGATTTGGCAGTGTCATCTTACCCGCCAAAGAAGTTGCATCAGAAAGCCGGGTCTTCAACGTTGTGGATAGAAATATGCCAGTTTCCTAAGCACTTAGATGGCAAGGAGATGTAGCTGAGGGCATGCATTCAGCATAGCCTTCTTTTTTCCCTGAAAACCCACACTGAACTTTGTTGTATTTTGCTGATCAATAGATAAATATTGGGAGGGCAAAAGGAAGAGAGTTTCATTTAGTGACAAAATATGAAGCTCTATTTGTGATGCTTGTGTAGATGTATCTGAGCCTCAGAGTGGGGATTTCACAAGGGCTGTAAATGAAGAAAAGCCTACATTGTTCCCCGCTGAGATTTATGTTGTTAGGAGACTAGAGAACATTGAAACATACATAAAGATGAACTATTGCTGAAGACAACTGAGGAGTTTTGTAATAATGTTGAATGCATGTGGAGGCACTTAGCTCTGTGCATGGCTGCTGTAGGAAATGATCTCTCTGCTTTGTGGAAGACAGAGTGGCTCAGCTCCCATGGCTGCCTGGCAGGCTACCCACGTAAAGGCATCTTGCATGAGAATCCTTCTCCCATTCCCTTTTTTGCCTATTTTGTTGCTTTTTTTAACCACATCTTTGAGGGAAGGTGATCTTTTTTCAAATCCTGCAGCAACAAAACCCAAGTAAATTGGACAACGACGAGTGAGGAATCATTTCAATCTGCTTCAGAGTATCAGTATAAGTTTCTACTAAAAATATGAATCCAGCTGAAAAAACATTTCTACATATTATTCTTAAGGTAAATCTCCCTAGAAATACAATCACAGGATTTTAAAATTCCAATTTAATTGAAAATTATATAATTTAATCCTTTTAGTTGATAATAGATGTTTTGCTTTTTCTTTTTGTTGATGTGTGATGTTCCTATTGTGTAATTATTAATTTACTGTCTTACTAAAAGTAAGTAATGTAAGATCATCTGAGAGAGACTACTTAAATACAAAATGGAGGTTTCAACATAATGAAATTACAGGATTGTAAACTATTTAGAAAAAAGCTAATAGTAGGGATGCGTTCTGAATTCCTTAGCAGTACATTTAAGTATGTACACAAAAGCAATAAAGAAAATTGTAAGCATAAACCAAACCCAAACACAGCTACATCCTGAAAAGTCCACAGCATATTTTTTGTTGGGTGGTTTTTTGGTTTTTTTATAATCTCTGGCTGTGTTTTTTGTTCATTTCAGGTGTAAGTAATTTCTTAGACATCTGTTCACTTCTCACCAACTATGACACCTCAGATACACTTTTATCTGACTTGGACAACTTTATCTTTTACTCAGGCATAGAAGTGTACAGATAACTTCATTATTCATTAAATTCTACTACTGCTTTTAATTAAAAATCTCTATAAAATCAACACTGAAGTGTCTGCCTGTTATGATTATAGGTAAGTTAATAAACACTCATTTGCCTTGCTCATTAAGAGAATATGTTACTGCTCAGCATTTTTATAATCTCAGTCTAAAGTGCACAGAAATTCTTCATAAATCAGACTAAAAAAATACTTTCTTATAAAGCTAAATGACCTTATACATCAGTGTTTCCAGATAAGATCCAGTATAAGCCACTCCAAAGAGAGAGAGCATCAATCTTAGGTGATTCATTTCCTCAGCTACTCCCAATGCAATCTAGTAAATACATAGTCTCTGCAATAAAAACTTTTCCCAAAAGGATGGATATTTATACTAAGATGTACTTAATAAGTACAAAAATTGCATCATCTCTTGCGTAAGAGCTATGCAAGTTGCATTTGGAAAATGAAATATAAATCTTAATAACACCATAATAATTTTTTAAAATGAACCAATTTCTCTCACAAAAACAGTGTTTCTCTCTTACTTCAACACAGAAATCATAAGGGAGCTTTCTCATGATGGCATCAACCAGTACATATTTTACTGTCCTTCAGTTTTCTGGGAAATTCTTATTGTCAAATTTACTGCATGCACATTCATAAGCACATCTAAGAATGCTGACTTTTACTTGTCCTAGCCACAGGACAAAGAACTGTGGTTTGCATGAAAGAACTGAAAGTTAGATGTGTTCATTTTTTTTTTGTTTCTGGCACTGATGGCCTCTGTTTCTTGGGTGAAGATGGGGAAAATAGTTATTTACATTCCAGGAAGTAATTTTAGGGATTTGAATGTGAAATATTTTGGAAACCTGAACTTAACAGCTAGAACTGTGAAATCCCATGTGGTCATTTTTTTTTTTCAGTTTGCAGAAAGACAAACAAGGAGAAATTAGAAAATATTATGTCACTCTTCTATTGTAAAACAATACATTTTTTTTGTGGGGGGGAATTAAGGTAAGTATATGCTAATTAGAAGAATGTCCATGGGTGGAGCTCTTGTGCCTTTCTCAGACTGAGAGTGAAGATGGGCCTTCAGAGCTAGGGACTGCTCCTGGAAGCAGTGAGTGTGGCACCCTGATGGAGACAGGCAGATATGGGCAGTGACAAAGAGGGCAGCAGGAGGAAGGTCCTTTGGTTTGTATTTCAGGGAGGGCAGAGTGAGCAGTCAAAAGTGTTTTTGGGGTAGCAACCAGGCTAGAGAGAGAGGAAATGGATGACTCACTGGATAATTTAGAGATCAATCGTTATTTAAAAAGAGAAAAGTTATTTTGTTCTGATTTGGTTTGTCTTTCTGTAGACCATTATGTCTGAGCTTACCCAAGCACTTGTTATTATGAAAATCAAATGTAAAAAGTACCAGATATTTACAAAATGGAGGGAAGACTTTGTTTCTGAGAAATGGCTTATTAGGCACATTAGAAATCACAAACAAAAGCTGGCAAGTTTGAGCTGCTAAGCAGACTTTCAAAACATTAACTACTCAATAGCAGCAATTTGGTTGACTAGAAATGATGGCATATATTTAAAGGCACAAAACATTTTAATGTATGTCTGTGTGCAATCTGATTCCTTCTTACCATGTTCCTTTTCTTTCTGCAGCCCAATTCAGGAATTACCTAAGTGTCAATTAAGACACAAACTATATCACGGTAGACAACTGACTGAGTGAGGGAGCAATAGAAACTCAAAGGATTGTTAGTTGTTTCACTGTGCAAAAAAATTCTCCTTGATAACTTGTGTCACTCAGCAAAAAACCAAGAGTTGACGGTTGCCTTTGCTTTCTAAAAGATATTCTCATACAACAGATATATCAGCCTGTCCTATGGAGAACAAACTAACAAAAACTGGTAAATAATGTCTTTTCTGAGAGCAACTTATTAAATCTGCCCTAAAGTATGGGAAAAAGATATCAATAAATGTAGATGTTGGGTTAACTTGTTAGGGTTCTTGGGATTACCCTTGCCAAGTGGCTGATTAGTTGTCTTCCAACAGCTTGGTATTTAGATATCAAACAGTAAATACCATACCTAGAAATAATGCTTTGCAGCCTTTGTCAACTTTGTCATCTATCTTTTACAGAATGCTGATCTGTCTTAAGGTCAGACAAAAGATTTATGACTTAGTTCTTGCTCAAAATAGAGGCTGATCCTCAGCTCCTCGGCACAGCTTCCCCTATTCAATTTCATGTACTCTGAAAGAATATTTTGCTTATACCATAATTGTATGTTTTGTTTTGGGAAGTTTGTTTGTAGTTAGGAGTTCTAAAATAGATCAGTTCTGCATGTCCTACTCACAGAAAACCTCCCAAACACAATAGGTGACATCGCTGCATTTTTTGCCAGGCTGGATTTGTGTTAGGGAATAGCAGAGCTAAATAAAATAGGATGCGAGCAGTTATCAATATTCTCCAGCCCTTGTTGACTGAATTGGCTGCAGTTAAAAGGAAAAAGATCCTTTGCTTTAGGAAGCTGAAATTACTAGTGTTTAGGAGGTGGTATCTATTAAGGAGGGAGAAGAGGCTGCTTTGTGAACAGATTAACTGATGAACTTGAGTCTCCTGCAGGTTTGTGCTCCTCATCCCTACAGCTGTTACCTCAGACCCTTTTTTAGTGCCTTCTCAGCTGCCTCCATCCCAGGGATATGATATTTCTCCACTGTGACTTTTCCAGCCCATTCCTCTGCCCAGCTTGATGGAAACCAGCTCTGGATTTGGCTGCTTTGGAGTTGTATGGATTTTATGTGTTGACTCTGGGGAAGCTCAGATAAAATTAACTGAGAAATTGCTGAGGTTTGTGGCCTTTCATCCATTAAGACAGTAGTTTGGACCTCTCTTGTTTTTGAGGCTACTTGTTATCATAAGGCTGGGGGACCTTCATGCCTTGGAAACTCCTACCCCTCTTCTTTGCTGGGCTGAAATAGCCCAATAAAAGCAATGCAAAGCTCGCTCAAGTTCATTTTCTGTGGGTAACCAGAGTGAAAATGGTTTTGGCTTTCTGGGGTTTTGTGAATAGATAAAATGCATGACAGTTAATGCTTTCTGGTAAACAAAATACTGTAATTAAAGTCACCAACTACTATTAGCTTTTGAAGCCCTCTTTCTTAACTTTGTTACTTTATTTTTACTTCATGCTGGAATTCAGGTAGAATCCTTTTCATGTGTCTCTTTTTTCTGGGTAATGTCAATCTCATTAATGTAAAAAAAAGACTCATTTATTTGTATAGTGTTATTGTTAGCTCTTGTTTACGATGGGTGAAAAATAGTCAATATTCGGTAGTCATAATTGCTATGAAGAGACACCAACAGACAAATACATTGCAAAGCTTCGTGCTAACGTGCTGACTGTCAGTACTGAATACGTCTGCTTTTCTAAATTGTTCTCACATCTAGCTGTCCAGAAGGGAAAAAATAACTGTTAGTAGAAGTAATTTCCAAAGGCATAATAGTTAAGAGGAGATGAGTGTCAGTTTGTCCTAACATGTTTCCATGTATGCTATTTTTTTAACTTTATCAACTTCTCAGGAAAATTAATCCTCCAACATACAGCTTTATATATTGAACATAACTGTTTCAATGGTTATTTCCTATGAAGATAATCATAAATCAGAATGCCGGTAAACATGCAATTTAGGGCTTCCAGTACAGAAACAGCTGTTAGCATTGAGTGGTTGTGTATACTCTGTCGGTGAGGGCTTATTGCTGCCCTGGGTGAGCAGTTTTGGCATTCCAGGATATGCTCCATCTTAATAGCTGCCCAGTATTTAAACAGGGAGAACAGCTTGGATTTCAGGCCTTGAAAGCTCTGACATTCCTTTCTTGCACGGTCCCAGAGGGCCATGTGGTGCCTTTAATTGTGAACAAGTAAACATTAGTCTGGTGGCTTGAGCAATTCAGTAGATGAAATGAGACAGAAGTTGTCTCTGCAGGTGGGTTAACAGCTGCTGCCAAGTGCCTCTCTATCTGACTATCTCTGAGCAAGCCTCAGAGATGAGGCTGAATAATTTCCAGTGTCATATAAAGACCAGCAAGCAGCAGGAGAGATTTGTTCTGATTTGTGTGAAAAAGATTGATGTAGCGTTTGTTTCTGAAGACTTGAAATTGAGACAAAAACCACTTTTTTTTTTTTATTCTTCAGTCATTTAAAATCTTAATGTAGGTATGCAAATTCCAGCTTTTTTCAAGTGTAGTTGCAAGAAGTAAGCAAGTAACCCTCTAAATGCAACTACCTATAATTTAGTTATCAATTAACTTTGTCTTAGTGCTTCACAAACCGTTACAAATAAGAAGTAGGACAACCTGTCTGGAACAAGTAGCTTGGAAACTAAATTACCTGTCTTATTTGCAGATGCATGTTTTTGACAGAAGCTTTAAGGAGGAGAGAGAAGGATATCACGTGACAATAGCTCCTACAAAAATAAAGCCCCTTCTCCCACTGCAAACCTATTAAAATATGAGGAAATCCCCCTCCCCCCCCACTTTTTAGTCTGTAGGTTGACCCCGCTGTTTCTGCTAACATATTCTAAACATGACATTCCCATAATTAGTAAAGGGAGAGCAACAGAAATTATATGTAGGAGATTTCTTTGGAAAAAAAAAAGCCTGACAAACTGTTCAGTATTTAGCTGAGCTGTCTTCACTCTTCATATAGTTTCACGGCAAGCTGACTTTTCAATTCATTTTTGCTCATCTCAGTAATTGAAAGAGGGACGCATTTTCCCATCAGCTGTGCATTGGAATCTCATGCATCAGCAGGCCATTTCTGTGAGAGCGTATCTATGACTGTAGAAAAAGGTTTGCTTTTTAAAAATCCATAGAAAGCAGATCAAATGTGTCATCTTTGCAACTCAATCCTGGGCTGTGGTTTAGCTGTCTTTTATGAGCTGATGAGGGTCACTGGGGGTCAGGACTTGAATGGATACTTCCAGGAAAAATCAAAGTGTTGTAGGAAGTACTCTTTAGTGCATCCATAAGTGGTGCTTGCCCTTTGACTTAGTGATACAATACATCCCGAAAGGTGCTTACAGTACTTTATGCAGTCTTCTGGCTTGGTGTCCAAACACATCAGTGACAGAGCATGGAACAACATACAAGTTCAGTCTGGAAGGTCTGGCATAATGCAATGACAGGGCATCTAAATATCTGGTACTTCTGATGAGCAACAACACAAGTGGGGCAAATTAAAAAAAAAAAAAGTCTAACATCTCTAAAAATAAACCAGATTGCTGAAAAGATTTTGTTTTCTTTTATAATATAACATTGGTGAATATATATTTATACGTTGATAAGTAAATAGTGGAATACAGTATTTTAAGAAGTTGTAAAATCTTGAACAGTAAATGGATTAAGGAGGAATACAGTAGCTTCATGAAGAAATCCGTTAGTGGTGGTAACATACAAGGCTTGAAGGCAACCTTCAGTTTGGCAACTGCTGGTTTGTTGTGCTAGGGAGTACACCAGAAGAAGGATCATTCTGTGGATGCCTTGCTTCCTAAGCTAGTTCTTCTCATCACCAACTCTATGTCTCTGCCTGAGATAAGGTATTAAATTTGGGGGATGCTTTCCTTACTCCATGTAGCCATTCTTATAACAGTATGGACTTACAAAAGAAAGACCGGTTAAATAGCAGGAAGAATTGTGTTTTCATAGTCCATAGCTTTTAATAAAATGAGGAATTATCAATAGCAAGGAATTTGGCACTAGAACAAGGCAAGTGAAGCAAGCAGAGGGTCAAAATGAAGTATATCAGGGAAGACTTTAAGGTCTGTCAGTCTAATTTTATATCATCACAAATCCATTGATACCAAACAAAACCACACTCAAATAACTTTTCTTATAGAACTGATCAATTTCTTTTAAGCCTTAGTGAATGTCTATTTTTCAAATCCCGGTTCATAACCATGACATCCTGTAAATGCACCCTATTATCAGATGACAAGGGCTGGGACCAAGACTCAGAATTTACCCTGTAAATGCCATTCAGTCAAATGTGTGCTACTCTGCATCCAAAGAAGCAAGGCAACTAAGCAGTGTTCTGTTTCATTCATCCTTGATAACCGTATCCAGACTATTTCAAATATCCTGGTCCCTTGAGAGAATCACAATATAGAGTATAAGACTTTCATCATGTTGCAGTGTTACCAGGCCAGCAGAAATACTGCACAGGCTGACAAAAATCAGTTGAATGAAAGACTTCTACCTCTGTTTAGAAAAATGTTTGACAAAGATTTAATCTTTGCTGTTCATCTTTTGCATGCCAGACTTAAACTTTCTCTTGACGGATACAATTTCAAAGTTTTAACTCCAAAATCTCTTCAATATTTCTGTGGTCAAAGATAAAGTATTCCAAAGTTAAAAACTGAACATGGAGAAAATGGACTGAAATAGAATCCATGAGATCTAGGCTAGTCTGAGAAATTAAGCACACGTGCAGTTGTATGAAGAGTACAAGTTCTGAAAGGTGTGCTCTCATCAAAAGCCCTGGGGTGACCTAATCGTATCATTGTGCAATGTTTCAAAATAGTTTTCTAATCTTGACTGGAGGTAAAGATTGCTTTTCAAAATGAAAATTTTAGGACTTCTCATCACCACCTTCAATGTGTGAAGTACTTCATGAAGGAGCTTCTCTATTTCATACAAAATATACTTTTAAATCATCCTCAGAATCCCTACACCAGCCCTGAATTTTATACATGGCAATATCTTCTTTCTCATCTCTTTAATTTCCTTTTGGGTATTAACATGAATAATTGCACTAAATTCATCAACACAAATAACCCATGCATTAGTAAAGAACTTTGGGTCTATGAAGTAGACTTACATATCCCTTGGGAGTATCAGGGGGCACACAGAGACCAGCAGAAACATTGATCATCTATTTACAGATCTCTAAGTGCAGAGTGAGGCTTTACAGTAAGTCAGCAGGAGCTTTCCTCATGCAGTCAGTCTGAACCACTGTGGCTGCAAGATGATTTAGTGTACCTTTGGGGGGCAGGACTGGAAGTGGTCTGTACTCCTTAAACTGAAGAAGCTCCCTGGTGGTGATGTGCAAAGGTGAGCCTGGGTAACTCACCTATTTTGCCTCCACAGAATGCAGTGGTTAGTGATATAGGCAGAGAGCTGCTTCTGTATAACTTCATTTTAAACACAAGCGCTGGGAAGCAGTGTTATCTCCAAGGAAAAAACTTCTGGGGACTCAACATATGGAAGAAGGATTTTGACTGCTGAAGAAGTGTTTGATGCTGAATTCTTGTTGCTTCTTCAGAAGATGAATCTAAACCTTTAATCATGATGATGTGTCTTTGCTCTTTGAGGTTTCTAAATGGAGGAATTCACTATCTGCCGAGGGGAGGTTAAAAACAAACCTTCTGTTTAAGACAGGATTTGTGTTAAATGAGGTATAAAAACTGAGCTAAAGAACCTCTCTCAAGCAGGCAAGTTTCACTTAAGTGCTGTTGAGAAAACTTTGTTAAATAATGATGAGGGTTATAGGACATAGTGCTGTGGAACGGAGCAGAAGTGGTGAAGATGTCTAGCTATAGCTACTCTGCAGAATTTTTAATGTATTATGTCAACTTATACACGCCCAAGTCACCTGTACCAGTCGGTGAAATGTGCTGGCACTGTCCTCTAGACCTGCCAGCCTAAATTTTCACAGACCTTTTCTGTGTTTTCCTTTCGTTTTCAATCTTTTTTTCACAGGTCCTCCTTTTGCTACATAACACTTAGAGGAAAAAAAAAAAATAAATCTGTTTTTTGAGGAAAATAATACAGTACAGTACAGTGGACAAAGCACTAGACAAGGCATGAGGAGAATTCTTTTCCCTTTTAATGTTGGCCACCAAGTTGTTGAATATTTGGCACTTCACCGGAGATCAGGAAATCAGGTATGACTGCCTTTCTAAAGCCTCAGTGTTGTCACACCATGCCTTAGATCAGCAATATGTTTACAAAAGAGGTGGTCATCTCGGCCACAAGTTCAGGAGAAAAAGACTGTATTGAAATAGTAAATGAAACTGATAGCCTTTTTGGTCTTATATTCAGACAACTACATTTAAACGACAGGAGAGCAGGTGTTGAATTATGCCCAGATATATTTGCATAATATTTGGGTCCCTTTCGAGGAAGCATGCTGCTTGAGACAAGCAAGCTGTATTATTAAATCCTGTATCGGGACAAGGCATATATATCTAATTAAGCTTAATAAATTATTTTTGTTGCATATGTATATCTTTGCATGTAGATGTATGTGCGCTATGTGTCAGAGGCTTTGGAAAAGAATCCAAGATAATTCAGTGCTATAACATAGGACAGTTGTGTGCATGGTTAATTGGACAAAATTTATGTGGTTTTTTTAACTATTAATTTGTTTTTGGTGATGAGTCAATGGCACATACAGTGCCGATTTTTGTGTAAATGAGCACTGAATCCCTGAAAAAAAAGAAGAGAATTTTAACAGAAATGTTGCCACAGCTGAGCTAGCAGGAGCAGCTAAGACGTGACACGTTTAAGATGTTAATTTTCTCAGTGGCAGTCGGATGATAGGAGGCCTGTAATGGTATCTGTGGAGGGGAGTTAGCAGCTGCCGTCTTCTCTTGGTGGACGATCATATTAAAGCTGATTCCTCAGGCGCTATTAATTAGTGTATGGAGAATAATGAGGTGCAGAGGATGGTGGTGTTTGTCACTCTTGATGCACAGCAGATGATGTTTAAATCACAGTTTGATGGTGGAATCCCCAAAATTATTTTCTGAGTGTCTGTGCTTGTATTATGCTGTAATTTACCAAAACCACAGTCTGAACTAGATGTCTCTTACTGCTTCTACAGTATATAAGAACAAAAATCTTCATTTGTTTGCTGTTACAGAAACAGCAAGAGGCATACAGAAATGTCTTGGAGAAAAAGCTTTCAGTTCTACTACCTGTGTATGCTAAAAAAGTAAAATATTGTATATACTAGAAAGATTTCTTATGTCCCCTGTTAAATTTACATGTCCACTGGTATCATAAAGAATTGCAACTGCAGCATGCATGCTCAACTGTGTATATTACAGTTCATTAACCAGCCCTCAGGCTGACTAATTGTGCCAGATGGTATAATTTCTGTGTATACTTGACTTGCCATGAGTGTTACTATCTTGATTCTGATATTTATCTGCAGTATGTGGGGGGGAGGAAGGGTTTCTAACTCACAGGCGCCTTCCCTGAAAAGACCAATTGCAGATGGAAACAATTTAATGAGAGTTGTGATTCCAGATATATCAACAGGAATGTGAACAGTCAGCATTCATCAGAGGAGCTACCGAATAAAACAACAACCTTCAAAA
Source organism: Numenius arquata (assembly GCF_964106895.1). Classification (NCBI taxonomy): domain Eukaryota; kingdom Metazoa; phylum Chordata; class Aves; order Charadriiformes; family Scolopacidae; genus Numenius; species Numenius arquata. The sequence goes on along the minus strand of NC_133576.1, from coordinate 21,363,393 downwards.
AGCTTCTAATCAGCCTTTGAGCATGCTGGCTTGTGGTTGTAGGGAGGTTCACAGTCATGTTTTGATGGCTTACAGGAGCCTGAATTAATCTTCCAATGTGAATTCACTTTAATGATAAATCTCTAAAGTACATAATTGCATTTTATTTTGCATTTACACAAAGGTGTTATACCCCACCCTATTTTTGTCTTCTTGCCTAAGGAGTGTTTCTCCTTAGCCAAAGACCAGTACTTGGGAAATTTACCCCCTGTCCCTGAATTGGTGTGCGTGTAATTTAACATGGATGAATGTTAGATTTCTTTCCTTAGGGACTCGGTAGCACATCCTGGGTTCCCTCCTGACTCTTGGATGAGAAGTGTTTTATTTATCTAAGTAATTTGTCATAACAGGTAAACAACTCACATAAATCCCATCAAAATTTCACAAGGCAGCGAGTGGAACCACTTCATCCAGCCTGAATTTAACTGAAGAGTTGACTTGCAAAACCTGGTGGGATATTTCTGTTGGAATTATCCCTCCAGTGATCTTCACGCAATTTAGAGGCTGTGATTTCAGAGGAAAAGAATGATTACCCAAAGGGTTCCTTCTGTAAGTACATCTTGTTCAGAAAAAAATAATTGGAGCCAGGGAAAACCCTTCAGCGGAGAGAAAGAAATAACAGTGGAACATTCGTTTATTTCTTCAAGCCTCCTTCACGTCCATTTGGCCTACAGAGCTTTGTACCTTTTTTATGAAAAGGCTGTATTCACAGTACGTAGAATATACTTAACTGTGTGAAATTTGCAGAAATCCAATGCCTTGTGCTCTTAGCATTCTTCTGTAGGCTGTTTCTTTAACTATGTGTCACAGAGATAAAACATTAGTATGGAAGTTTTTGAAGCTGAAAAGCTAGATAAATAATTTTGGAAGTGAAGTTAATACACCTCCAAAGACACTGCAGTTGGTTAAGATATCTATTGAATAATCATGTTGATAAGCACATGAAAATGGAAGGTAAGGAACCTGCACTGTAGCAAGATTAATTTTTAACAGGCACAAGTAATATCTGTGTGTGATACTAACAGAAACTAACAAACTGCCGAACAACAACATTTTTTCACAGAGAAGGGAATCTGGGTTATGAGACAAAGCCAGTCTAAAATAAAAGCTAAAATCTTATTTTCCTTTCCATTGCCTAACATAACTACTCACATAGTCAATAACTGCCAGAAGAATAGTTTTTACAAAAGGCATATCAAAAGGCAAATCTTACTGCAAACTACTGTAATTTTGCCATGGCATAGTGCTTATCTTTTAATTTTAGCAGTAATTAAATCCCTTCCCTTGTGTGTCTAAACAAAACCAGTACAATTTTAACAGCTTCTTTCTTTTTTTTTTCTTTTCGTGGGGGGTGGGTGCACAACAGGCAAGGCTGGATAATTTAATTTATTTAAAGAATGTGGTTTGGAGTTGTGTACTTGGTAGGCTTGTGTGCCTGTTGCTAGGTTTGCCTTTCACTGCTATGGCAACCGCCGGGAAGCGGGGCTCAGCCAGAGGCGGCGGCCGCGCCATGCATCCCAGAGGACTTGGTGTCCTTGGGGTCAGCGGACAGTTTTACACCCCAGAGTTTGAGTGGGGACCAGCATTTTTAAGATCCTGTGGCTTCAGGTCCACCTGTCAGTCTCATTCTCGCTTTCCCTGGGGACCGAAGCTGGCAGCCAAGGCTGAGCAGGCTCCTGCTGTTTTCTCAGTGGAAAAAGGCAACGCTCAGGCAGGGCACGAGAGCCAGACAGGAGTTTTTAAACTTGTCAGGACCGCACGCAGCCTCGCTCATCAGCACCTTGAATTGTCTAGAAATATGTCTGAATGCAGCTTGTGGTGTTTGATTGAGACACCAATATTTATTCCAAATATTAATTACCTGACTTCTGGCTGGTTGAAACATTTACTTTTCCGCATGCAATCATTTTCTATGAAAAGCTGTGTTCTTGCAGGCTGTCTACCTGACAAAACAGGCATCTGAGCTGGAGTTACTCTGTGACTGTCACCCTGAGTGCATAAGGGACAGGGAGTGGGTGTGCATGGTTTGGGGATGCACCTGCCACCTGGGCAGGCAGCCACCCTTCTTCTTGTTCTCCAGTCTTAAAAGTTTTGACTTGGACAAACTTTGATTTTGGCAGTCTGCTCCCTTTGCTTGAGCTCAGGGTTGCACCTGACCTCAGCCAGTTGGTAAATGTTTACACGCATACCATTCCCAAAGGAAGGCTGGTTTTCCCCTTGTTGTAAAAGCCTGCCTGTGCTTACCTTCTCACAGCAGCCATGCCACTGGGGTGCTTTTCTCTGCCCACTCTTGGAGGGTTCAAAACCAGACCCTTCTCTGATGGCTTCCAGGGAAATGCATTCATCCCAAGGTGTAGCCTGGTTGGGATGGGGCATGCCGCTGCTGGTGGTTGGTTCAGGGAAAGGATTGCAAGGTGTGGGGCAAGGGGTGTTAAAACACTCTTTGCAGCCCCTCTGGAAGATTTTTTAACTTAGAGGCCCTAGGTCTTGGCTGAGGATGGACAATTGCATTGCTATATGAAGAGTGGTCATTGCTGCTCACACTTTTCCTTCTGCATGTGATTTTGGAGGGTGAGGGGCAGAGGGGGATCTGTTTTGCTTTTTAAAAAGATATATATATATATGTCTGGATTTTTCAAGCACTGGCTTCTGTGATGTGTTTTCACTTCGAGGTAAATGCTTTTTTACTGATTTAAGGTATGTGTCCCTAGATGGGAGAGGTTTCAAATGGCTGCTGTTGTAGTCTGATTTGAAGCTTTCTAGTTAGTGTTACTTATGGTCATAGATTAAAAAACCTTAATTTAAACAGTAATGAAGTACTTTGGCTCGAACTGTATAAATATTCTGAGGACTTTGTAGACCAATGTGCTAGCTCTGTGGATTACCACCTAGCACCCATCTCTGCATAGAAATGATTTAAATAAATACCTCTGCTCTGTGTGTACATTGGTGTCTTGCACACTGGGTAAACAATCCCACTTTAAGACTACAGTAACAGTGTCTTACTAGGTTTGTAGTTTTTAATACCTTTCTAGACATCGGGTAATAGTTAAACTTCATGTTCTGAAGCACTTGCAAAACATGAGTGGTTGTGAGTTGGTTTTTTTTAATGTCTTAATTTGTGATAGATGTGTCTTAGATGTGGTGTTGGGGGATATGGTATAGGGGAGAACTTTGTAGTGTAGGGTAGATGGTTGGACTCGATGATTCCAAGGGTCTCTTCCAACCTAGACGATTCTATGATATGTGTACTCCCAAAACAACAGTCTTGGATTTTATTTCATTAACTGGCTTTGTCTGCATGTAGGCATGACACTTGCAGATTCTCAATACATCCAGCAGGTAACTTCCAAGGGATGTCTCTGAAACTGTTCTGAAATAGAACAAGTCTCTCTAAAACTGTCACTTTGTGTTAAAAAATAATATATATCATTACTTTTGCAATTAAATATTCATCTTGGCTCAGATTTTGAGTGAATTTTTGCTCCGGTTTTTGGGCTGCCTGTGTCATGGCCTTGATTTCAGTCCTCTCCTTTCTTGTTTGTCTGTCTTCCTTTTCAAGACTGTCTGATTATCATGATACAGTCATGACAGAGACGCCAGGCATATCCTATAAGAAAACTTTTCCCTGCTTTGAGGCCACTGGCTGGTACAAAGAGCAGCTGGCCATTGCTGCCGGGACACCCTCAACTGCTCCTGCTTGCTCCCCATTGCTAGCCCTGTAGAGGAAGTGTGAGTCCAAATAAAATCCTGGTTATTGGGCATTTCTTGACTCAGAACAGTGTCCTTGCCCCACTACACTTTGGTCGCTTGCAGGACTTTCTAATCTGCCTTCCCTATGTGGCCAGGTCAAACCATGGGAATATGATGGCAGCAGTTACTGGGTGCTGGGAGGAGGAGTTCGAGGCTACCAGCCTGCCTGGGGGAGGGCTGGGTCCTGGCACCCTGGGGCTGTCTGTGGGGAGGGCTGGGCAGGTCCCTTGGGAGGGGTGGGCGGGAGGTGCGATTCACCAGCCAGGCTACCCACCACCGGTCATAATCTCCCCACAGGGAGCTCAAGCAATGGCTACTACCCAACAGGCAGCCACATCTTCTGCGTTCCCTGTAGTGTTAGCACCCACTGGGACTCATGCTGCTACCCAGAGCGAGCTCCCAAGGAAACATGCAGCTCTCTAGGTCTGCGGTTGCACAGTGTGCCTGAGGTTTCTTCTGGTGTTTGAGGGCAGCAGCAAGAATGCCTGTGGGAGGTGTGCCCACATAGAAGAGCTGCTCTGCTCGGCGGCTGAACTTCAGGAGGAAGTGGACAGGTTGTGGAGCATCCAGGAGTCCAAGAAGGGGGTTGACTGGTGGAACCATACTGCCCTCCCTGGAACAGAAATGTCAACTAGGCACGACCCATGACAAAGGGGATCCTGCACTCTCTTCCCACCAGGCAGAAGACAGAGACTTGAGGGACAGAGGTGAATGGAAGTGATCTGAGGTGGTCTTGTGGGTGAAGTGATGATCAGTGGCTGCCTTGGCCACAATGATCAAGAAGTGGTTGAGTTTAAAATCTTTAGTGATATGAAAAAAATGTCAGCAGAGCTGATACCCTGGATTTGGGAACAGCAGACTTTAGCCTACTCTAGGAGCTAGTTAGTAAGGTCTCCTAGGAATCTGTTTTTGAGGGAACTGGGGTATATAAATGCTGGTCAATATTTAAGACCCCAGGAGCAGGAAATTCCAGTGTGTCAAAGTATGGACTTTGGAAGTAAGGTCAGATTACACAGGAGGACTACAGAGATGCAGTTTGCCACTGTAGGAAGAAAATTCATATAGCTAAAGCTCAAGTGGAGTTGAAGCTGGCCAGTACTTCAGTGGATTACAAAAAAAGCTTTAAGCATGTTAAGTCCCTCCATGTTTAAGCAAAGGAGGGACTAAAGAAAACATTGGTCTATTACTTGATGAGGGTGGTCACATCAAAAATAAGGATGAAGATAAAGCAGAGATACTTAATGCTGCCTTTGCCTCTGTCTTTAAAACCAATGATGGCCACTGGGCCTCCTGAAGCCCTGGGTCAGAGGACCGCAGCTAGGGAAGTTATAAGCTCCCTATTGACTTTGAACTTGTACGGGATTTGCTGCTGCAACTGAATGGATGTAAGTCTACGGGCCCCAGTGGGATTTGTGCCAGGGAACTGAAAGACTTGGCTGATGTTATTGTGAGACCTCTCTCAGTTATTTATCAACAGTCTTGGGAATCTAGAGAGGTCCCAGTTGACTGGAAGCTGGCAAATTATTCCAGTTTTCAAGAAGGGCAGGAAAGAAGACCCTGGTAATTATAGGATTCTGAGTCTTACTTTGGTGCCTGGTAAAACTGGTGACTGGAGAAGATTGTTCTGGGAGTTACTGAAAAAACGCTTGAAAGACAATGCAGTATTGATCAAACCCAACATGGGTTCGTGAAGGGAAAGTCACATATTATTAACCTTATGTCCTCTTATGAGAAGCTTAACTAGTGAATTAAGGGAAGGTGGTGGATATGCTTGTGGTTTTTTTATTTTAAGAAAGTTTTTGGTACTGTCTCTCACAGTACCCTTCCGGACAAACATACAGGTAGACACATATAAAATATGATGGATGAGGAATTTGCTGAAAGGTTGGGCTCAAAGTGTTGCAATAAATGGGATAACATCTGTCTAGTCTCTAGTGGTGTTCCTAGGGCTCAATTTTAGGGCTAGTTCTCTTCAGTGTTCTTATCAATCACCTGATTCCTGGCACAGGAGTTGAGTGCATACTAAGTAAGTTTGCTGACAATGCTAAATTATGAGGAACTGTTGATTCCCTCAGGGGTAGAGAGGCCTACAGAGAGATCTTGGTAGATTGGAGCATTGGGCAATCACCAACTATGTGAAATTTAACAAGGACAAATGCTGGATTCTGCACCTGGTGTAATCCTGGATGTTCTTATAGATTGGGAGACAAGAGGTTGGAATGCAGCCCTGAAGAAAGGGATCTGGGGGGTTTGGTTGGTGATAACCTCAATGGGAGTCAACAGTGTGCCCTGCTGGCCAGAATGGCCAACCCTACCCTGGGATGCATTAGGCAGAGTGTAGGTAAGCGGTCGAAAGAAGTGATTGTCTTGCTATACTCAGCATTGGAGTGGCCTCACCTCAAGTACTGTGTGCAGTTTTGGGCTCCATGATATGAGAGATATAAAAATATTAGAATGTGTCCAAAGGTGGGGAACAAAGATGGTGAAAGGACTAGAGGGCATGACATACGAGGAGCAGCTAAGGATACTATGTTTGCTCAGTGCAGAGAAGAGACTGTGTGGTCATCTTGCTGTCTACAGCTTCCTCAGGAAGGAGAGCAGAGAGGGAGGTGCTCATCTCTTCTGTCTGGTGACAGGATGGGAGAGAATGGCTTAAAGCTGGGTCAGTGGAAGTTCAGATGGGGTATTACGAAAAAGTTCTTCACTGAGAGACAAGTCAAGCACTAGATCAAGCTCCCCCACAGAAGTGACCAAGGCCCCAAGTTTGGCAGTGCTCAAGGAGTGTTTGGACAGTGGTCTCAAATATACAATTTAACTTTTAAATTACCCTGTGTGTAGCCAGGAGTAGGACTTGATGATCGCTGTGGGTCCCTTCCAACTCAGGATATTCTAGATACTCGTTTCCCTCTTTTAGTTGAAAGAAGAAATTAGACATTAGGATATTTATATAGTAGAGGAAGTTACATCTGCTTACTTTTTCCACATGCCTATATTTGTGAAGCAAGGAAGCTGTATTCCACATTCTTAATGTTTGTACCGCCATGATTGGAAAGAAAGGCCTGGCGAGAGAATATACTGTTTCTAAGTTTCCTCACGATAGTTTTCAACACATTCATTCTTTTCTTACCCTCTGCCACTGCTTAAAAGGGTGAAATCAGTTAACAACAGGCATATGTGATCAACAGCTCCTCCTACTTCAAATCTGTCTTTAAGCTTCACTTTTTCGGAGTCCATCCTACATTAACCTTCTGCTAGGGTTTATATCAAACCAAAGATGCAGTAACTATGGTGCTGTGTGAATGTGTGTGTGTGTGAAATTGTAAACTTCTGTGTTTGCTAGTCTGTTGACAGGGTATGGTTGAAATCTACTGGCAAAAGTACAAATGTAGATTCTCTGAAAATTGAATGAACGGTTACTTGAAGTGATGTACAAATAATTAAACTCTCATCTATTTAGAAAATAAAGCATGCTGATTTAGCTGATATTTTAGAATGAAGTGAGATCTCCAAATTCCAAGGATTCAATCAGTTCATAAAATAAGTCAAATAAAAAAACTTTGCTGAATGAATCAGTGACTTAACCAAAGAAAGAAATGTGGTATAATTCAATTCTTCCATGAATACATTGTTAAAATTCACCCCTCTTTTCTTTAGGATAGGGTTTTTACGGAAGGTTTAGTTTACTTCATTACAGGAAGGTTAACATCGCTTTCTTTAATACTGGCTTTTAGGATTCAGCTCAGATATGAGGGTTTGGGGGTTTTGTGTTATTGACTATAGACCATTTAATTTGTTCTGGTCCATTTTCAAGGCTGCACCTCTCTGTCACATATGTCAAATATCTGTGTGTCTGGAGGGATCGCTATCACTCTAAGGGTTTTTTTTTTCCCTTGTTTTAAGCAGCATATCTGAAAGGGAAAAGAATGCTGAAAGCTAACAAAGAAAATAAAAGATTCAGGAGAAGCAACGTGCCCACAGGCTATTTCTGACTGATAGGCTGTGCTTTTTTTCCAAGTGAGCGGCCAAACGAAGCTTTCCTTTTTGACGTTCTCCCCTGCCTCTCACCTGTGCCACACAAAGACTTTTAGTCTCCATCCTCCGTTTGAATAAAATGTATTTCTAGGTCAGGCACACCTCACGCTGGAAAGGGAGAGATTTGGCAGAGAGGAAGGAAGTTTCAGTGCTTCTCTTCTTTTACTTCCAGGCACAATAAGGTTAATGGAGTAGAATCTGTTTACTACAGTCAGGTGAGAAAACTAATGATAACTATTTTAATTTTAAAGTAAATACTATCCCTCACCTGGAAGTAATTTCAGAAATGATTGAATATTCATGAGTTTTTCTTGATAAAGGCTTCTCTTATCTAGTTGTGTAAGAGCACATATTATTCAGGAGAGCAAGGAAAATATCTTACAGGGTACTGAACACTCAAACTTGTCTTCTGCAGAAGGAGGAAAAGCATGCCGTGTGAGCTGAGAAAAGAAGAGTAAACCTTGAACAGTTACCAGGAAATCCAATATGCATGATTCTGGAGTTCACCTCTGACAGCTGCATAAGACTGTCAGTGTAACTCACTGACATTTAAACACTTTTTAAAAAGAATGTAACTAAAACTCATTGCAATGTTAAAATTGATTTTTTTTTCACTAGACCCACATAGGAAAAAGAATGGAGAATTCTCTAATTGAGTGAAATATTCTCTTATTCCAGATAGATATCCAGATAACAGACAAACCACAAAGAAGGTTGTGAGCCTCTGCCCTTCTCTTCCTTCCTACTCTTATCTCCTTGCTGCATCTTCTCTTTACCTCCACCACAACCTGGTGCTCCACATCGTGCTGTCCCCGTAGCACTGAACTCTGATTCCCTTTTCCTCTCTGTAATAGATAAAGGTTGCAATTGCTTTAATATCTTTTGTGGCTAGAGTTTTTTTGTCACGCTAAAAATGGACATAAGAGCAGTGCCCAAACAGGGAAGATTAATTCATTTATTTAAGAAATCACACATTTAATAGTTGTTAAAAAAGTAATGGGTTTTCCTGGTTCAGCAAGGGAGGGAGATAAGAGCCCTGATTTTTGTGCCAAAGGCTGAGAGTGTAACTCTTTCAAGAAAATAAAAGGTTGGCTTAATTTGTGTTTCTTTGGTGTATGGGAGTAGGTGAGTGAAATGGAGGAAGGGAAAGGTTGGTTTGGTAACCAACATTTTGGGGCTTCTGTTTGTTTTGGAGTCTCTGTTGCATACAACTAATACTCTAGGACTCAATCCTTTCCAGTCTTTCAGGCTTAGTAATAAAAATAAAGCCGTTCTGATAATTCACCAAATGGTTAAGTATTACTTTAGAGGATTCTTTTATTCCAGTCTGAATCAAGCAAGGCTTTTTCTTACAGCCACTTTATATAGATAGCTGTAGTTATCTTATTTCAATTAGTAGAGATACATTGATTATAGGATTTTTAATTGTCTGGGTTTTGTTTGATCAACTGTATAAAAGACAACAGTTGGAGTTATGGTTTGCCTGAAAAACAGGCAAGATGACTACATTTTGAAAATTAAATCATGTATTCTATGAAGCTTCTGAAGTACACAAAAGGGCTCTTCTGCAAATATAGAAATTATACCCTGCTAGGGTAAGGCACTTTAAATGCATAGGGTTTGAGATGTACTTTTTTCAACAGTAAGGACTAGGAGTAGTTTGGGCCTATTTAAAATAGTTCAAAACAATATCAGGGACCCACTCAATGCTGTACTGGCATGAGTGACAATCCTATTTCAAAGTACTCTTTCCAGCTCCTTCCCTATAACTCTGCTGAATACTAGAGGCAGTTACTTACAGCTAAATACTAACAGCAGTTACAGGCAATGGCTTCCACATTTCAAGACAGACACAGGAGGTTTAGTTTCTGCTCTTGTACCTTGTCAAAATGACTGAGGGAAAGAAGCAGCTACCTTATCAAGTAGACTGAAAAGGCTGAGACTCTAGTTTGGAGCAGAGATTTCTGTGGTAGGGTGTGACTGAAGCTTATAAAATTGGTAAGAAAAAAGGCAAGAGATGAAGTGTTATTCACTAAATTTCACCAGAGAAGATCTAGGAAATGGATTTTAATGGATTTGAAACAGATAAAGCAGTTTTTTATATAGTGCATAGTGGACTTGTGTCCTGGAATATTGTGTTCAATTCTGGGCTCCCCAGTTCAAGGAGGACAGGGAACTGCTGGAGAGGGTGCAGCAGAGGGCTACAAAGATGATTAGGGACCTGAAGCATCTCTCTTGCGAGGAAAGGCTGAGGTACTTGGGTCTTTTTAGTCTGGAGAAGAAAAAACTGAGGGGACATCTGATCAACACCTATAGAAACTTAAAGGGTGGGTGTCAAGAGGATGGGGCCAGTCTTCTTTCAGTGGTGCCCAGTGACAGGACAAGAAGTAATGGCCACAAACATGAACATAAGAAGTTCCATCTAAACGTGAGGAGGAACTTCTTTACTTTGAGGGTGGCAGAGCACTGGAACAGGCTGCCCAGAGAGGTGGTGGAGTCTCCTTCTCTGGAGAATTCAAAACCCGCCTGGACAATTTCCTTCTTGTGTAACCTGCTCTGGGTGGACCTGCTTTGGCAGGGATGTTGGACTAGTTGATCTCCAGAGGTCCCTTCCAACCCCATATCATTCTGTGATTCTGTGACTTCTGGAGGTTGTGGAGGCAGACACAATATGAGCAGATGCAAAAAAAGATGAACAAACTGTGATGGATGACTAGTACATAAGCAGATAGGGGACACACAGGCATATTCCTCTTAGCGTGCACAATCCGGTTCTTGTAGGTGCTAAGGGAGCACAAGAGTACCGAGCTGTAGTATTGAGTATTGTGTGTGCTGCTACTACTAGTCAAGGTGCACCATGGGCTTGGGTCAGTATGGCATTTCTTATGCTCTTTAATATCAATGAAAAACTTCATTTAGTGATCAACTTTTTTTTTTTTTTTTTTTTTTTTTTTTTTTCCTTTGGGGAAGTCTAGGCTGCATTTTGACTTAATTTGTAGTCTCAGTTTGGGCCTCACCTTGCTTGTCTTAGCTGTCGCTACAGCTCTGAGCTGAAGCTGTGAGCTGCTGGCTTGTGGTTTGAAATCCCAGGCCAAAGACTGATATCAATTTTAATGTGTGGTACAGACAGAATGGTGAATCGCAGCTGTGGGCAGGGCCTACCTGCCAGCCCTGTACCTGATCTTGTCCTGACGTAATCAAAGCCAGGCTGCATGACTACTTTGTTTGCTGCCCTTTTACTGGGCAGCAACGGAAATGCCTGCCTTCTCTCAGCTGAGAGCAGTGCTGCTTGCTGCTCCTCAGCAGCCAAGGAGAGGCGGAGGAGAGAGGTTCCAGACTCAGCTAGAAGGCAAAGCTGCCTTTGCCACCTCCCAGCTGAGATGTTTTTTTCCTTGTCTGTGAGAGTGCCTAGCTCAGATCTGCTCTCCTGTTTCTTTTAGCCAAATCACAGGGAATAAAGCATGATTGAAGAAGAGATCTTGAGCAAACAGCTGCCTCACCTGATGGTGTTAAACACCAATGACTGGAAGTCTCTGCTGAGACCAGTGTCTGCTTGTGTGAGTTCTTTACTGACATGCTAAATTTGTTTGCAGTTATTGGTTTGAGTGGAGAAGTTATTGCTGCCAAGAGTGACTGTCTCAACGGACTTGACCTTGGCATGTGTCCTACTTTGGAGACAGCATGGGAAAAATCAGTAGACTACCTGATTGAAAATGCAATGTCTACCTAGTTATTAGAAAGCTTTGAAGTCTCAAATTGAAAGATGTGAGTAATTTATGGCGTTTAAGCAGTCTTAAATTTTTTCTTTCTTTTTTTGAATATTGGATACCCAGGGTGAAATAACTTGTGTGGAGCTTAGCTGCCCACAGCATGTTTCCCAGTGCCAGAAGGAACCACTCTGCCTCCTGATCTGGCCTAAAGAAGGAAATCGGAGTTGCTGTTATTGTAGATGATCCTTAAAAGTCTTTAATTCTAACGTTGCAGCAGCATGAACATACGATTTATTTAATTTGAAAATATTGAGGTGTCAGTGGTGTTTGTAAAGTCCAATAGATTGTTTTTATTATCTGCTGTCATTGTGATTTGTTGAAAGGAATAACACATTCAAATATGATGTGAAAACAATCACCATGCAGAATACCATGCATGTAGGTACCTAAGAGGAAGAAAATTATTTGTTCAGCAACCAAAACATCAGGAGCTAATATTGATGTAATAAAATATATCATGTTAAAATTGGTTAGAAGCAGAAAAGTCTTACTATGGGGTCATGTAATTAAGATGTGGAAACCAACGTTGCTAGGTATCAAGTTAGGCGTTGATAAAGTAAAATCAGGAAAAATTATTAATATGGCTGGAGAATATGAGCTGTGGTATTTAGATAGGATAGTACATTATAAAGATGCATGAATTCATGTGTGTGCAATGTAACTCATTTATATATGTTAAGAAGAAATGTTTTGGGTTTTTTGTGAATAGCTTGTGCTAGTGGACCATCTTTCTTGTTATCGTTTTCAAAATTATCTGGTTCTGGACACTTTCAAACAGGAGAGCAGTGTAAATCAGTCATTGATATTTCTTTTCAATTCTGTTTATTTCATCAGGCTTGCAGAACGTGGTTTTTTGGATATTGGGATGCTCCATCCAGTGGAATGCAGGAATCTGTGTTTTTCGGAAATGTGTGCGTTGTGCAAACTGTATTGCAGGAAGAGCTGTCTCTTTCGGAGACAAATGCACCCAGCACTGGTGCATTTGTGAAGGAGGTGGGTGAACACCACACTAAGAGAAGTTTAGAAATTTGGTTGCTGATGATTGAACTGGAAAGGTCTTTAAGGTGTCAGTAGTGTTATTCATTTTCAATTTTGAAAGCACTCTTGTCTGCTGCTACTTGTATTTTGGGCAAGGCTTGGACATTAATTGAACTGTGTGTAATGCACAATGTGTGCCTTCAGTGATGACAAATAAGAGTTGACCAAGGACAAGGAGCTGTCCCTAGGCAGCATTGTTATACTTGCAACTAAATTTTACAGACAAAAGCAATTGTTTTATTGGTCCAAAGACACCTTTGTTTGGATGAATTGTTCGTAGCTGATACATAATCCTCCAGTTCAGAATGGTTGTTAGAAATGTGTGACACTTATGACATTTAATTTAAAAAATAAAGTGAAGTTAAAATAAACAAGGCCACAGGCAGTGGCTGAAACATAGCCCTGTGGATTTTGCACTAGAGTATTAATCCTTATGGCTGGTTCTCCTTTCAGGTTTGGTTTCACATTTTAACCACTGGTGCTTTGGGGGTACTCAGCTGTCAGATATTGATATGCATAGTTCTAAATAACTGTTTATGCTGCATCTATATGACGGGGACTCCCACTCTTTGACAGCTAGACATCCGGCTGAAATGATTTTGAAATCCTCTTGGGGGCTTTTGAAGTAATGTGAAACTTAAGTCTTTTCTCTCTAGTACTCAGGTTAGAAATTATTATTGGACTGCTGGAAATTAGGATTCTAGCAAATAGAAGCGCTCTTTATATTTTTTTTTTTATTTTTTTTTATTGCCAGCGTAGATAGCTGTTCACTTTTCACCAAGAACCGCCTTAGCAGAGTAACTCAAATTTTCAGAGGCATTTGTAGGTATGATTGGCAAGTCCAGCTTTTGAGTTGGATGCTATCTAGAAAGCCTAGATAGAGCAGTTTTGACAGTATTGTGTCTATGTTTTAGAAATTCAAGTAGCTACTATTCACCTGGGAGCAAGTCCCAGGAGTTTTGGACATACAGTTGATGTAATTGCACACCAAATGCAGACTTTCTGTGGTCTCCGTATTCCAGGATTGAAAAAACATACAAAATCTTTGTAAAACTTTTATTGTAATGTTTCTGCTTGTAGCTTCATCATTCCAAGTGTTACAATAATATGGATGCAGAGAAAGGGAAGAAGGTTCAGTCAGTTTTCAAGTGTCTTAAAAGTCCAAACTCTCTATGCTTATAAGTATATCCCAGTTATGCCAGTGTGAATGCCATCCAAGATCTGTCAGGAAACAAATTATTTACCAGAAGACTAACAAATCTGTATTTCCAGAAATCCTACTTGACATGAGAGCTGCTAGAAGCAGTCTAGTGAGTGGAGTTGAAATAACTTTGAGGTCTACCCACTTTGGCCTTAGATGTAGGCCATATATGTTAGATTCCTAAAATAGCTTTAATATCTACATTAGATTAGTTGTCAGGCTGTGTTCAGCTTCACAGCCTGCTGTGTTTCTACATGACTTGAATAAGCTTTTAGATCATGGCTTTAATCCTAGAGATTTTGAAGCAGCACCACGGTGTCTTTTAAAATACATGGGTACGAAGCAGCTGTTGAAAATAGAATACCATGGATGAATAGACCTCTCTGTTACAGATATAGAACTTGCTACCATTTTTCCTTGAAAACACATTTCTGCAATGCACTTGCACAAGAAATGTGGATTGATTACAATGCACGGCCTTAATAAACTGTCCTGTGAAGAGCACTAATGGGGCCTATAGATTAGTTTCCAATAACCTTCACCACTTGCTCTTAAGTGTTAGGACTTTTGCATGTGCATAAGAGCCACATATACAATTGGAGTGCAAAACTGAAACTCATTTGGGGAAATTAGTTCAAGTGATGCCTGCATGTTTTTGATCTCCTAAACTGACCCTGCAAGCATGTAGGTTAAAGTCTACATTCCTAATGAGATACACACAGATCACAGTATTAATAAATTCAGAGTCTTATTTGACAGAAAATAAATTCAGCAACACGAATGTACACGCATATGTATTTTGTTACTGAGTTCCTTAAAATTAGTTGCTGGTAAAACAGGATTACTACTTAAACAAAAAATCATATATTTAGTCCTTTGCTAATTTAGCAAATCTCAGTTTCATCAAATTGGGGCTAAATCCTCAGGAATTCCTCTGATAAAAGGTTCCCTCACAATCTGGAATATTGTCTAACAACAGTTTAAAGACACTTGCAGCAATAATGGCTGACTGAACATACAAGTCTCTGAGACCATAAAGAAAGTGTGAAAGAGTGTGTCTGGACAGAGTGCTCAACTTCCTCACTAGAGTAAAGCGAGAACAACTATACCTGTCTTGAAGTCTTGTGATGAGTGGAATCAAGGTCCCTGGTGTCAGGTTTGGACCTGCTTGCTTCCCTTTTTTCTTCTGCTTCTCTCTCCTCCTTTTGTTCTGTGATGAGAAACTTACATTTATTCTTATGGAATCTTTAGGTTTAGGTGTGTTAACAAAAAGGGGCTCTTAACTTAAAAGCTTATTAGAGAATAAAGGATTGCTGTTACTCCTGGACTGAGTCAGGGGAGCTGGACTGAATGGGTGGCTGCTTCTCCTGGGAACAAAAGAGGGGTTTCAGAGAGCCATTACCTTGAAAATCCTATCCAGAGCAGGACCATCAAGAGACAACAGCTCTTACGGTCTCTCTCTAGGTACTGGGAGTTGTCCATAGAAAATGGCATTATCCTGCCTGGAAGGTTTATGCATGATCATGTATTACCATCCCGTGCCCATCCATAGGTATTGTGATATTGTGGCACAGGAATGTCCAATTCATTCAAAAGCATTTGAGATTGACTACCTGATCAAGCCAATTTAACTCTTTTTTTATTGCTAGCAGCTGCTGCTGAGTCACCCTTAGGCATGGCTAGGAAACCTTACTGTTTAGCCCTTGCAGTTTTAGGTCTGACCTTCTGCTTCAGCCAGCATGGCTGTGAGTCAGTGGATTGCTTGAGCGCAAGCTGGGAGCTCTGTGTTACATCGCATTGACAGTCTTCAATATAGTGTGTACTTTTCCTCTCTACCCCATCTCCCCTCATGTGTGAGTGTGATCTCCCTTTCTGTTGCCAGGGTGGATGAGCAAGTCACAGCTTATGCTATAATTGTTTCAAAGCCCCTGTGCACGTGCTGGTTGCTTAACTGAGCCAGACAGACTTGAAAACAGAGCTCAGAGCTGTAGTCTTCTCCTCAGTAGAGGGATTGACTTGGGTTTTGTGTCCTCTGCACAGCAGCAAATTTTCTCAGAATTTGTAGGACGTTACCTCTTGTCTATTCTCTGTCAAACAAAGCTGAAGTTTCTTAATGAGTTCAAAATTGTTGGAGAGATCAGATTAGGCAGAGGCAGGGAGAATAGATCAATAGTTCAATCTTTTAAGGAATCTTTCCTTAGGACCCAGCCTTTAAATAACCTTTTGTATCTTCACCTCATCTTAGAGAAATTTGTTCCAGTCTTCAGTCTTGCAACAAGTGGAAAAGGAGCACTTTGTGCTTTCATGCTGCGTATTGAAGGATTGCTTTAGTAGCATGAGAGTCCTGTATTTCTCAAAGGAAGCACTCTGTTCTCTTTCTAAAGCTCAGAAGTTAGGTGGGATGGGGTAGCAGAAAGGAGGGGGGAGGTTTTTGCAGACTTGTGAAAATATATAACAGCCTTGGACTCAAAATGCATGATTAAATGTTAAAATCTGAAAAATTCATGCTTATTTTGACATAAATTCTTGGATCTATGTCCAGTATTTAAACTCTGAAAGGTTTGATTCTGCTTCTAATTCAAGTTAAATACCTTTAGAAATAAGCTAGGTATCAACATGTATTCCCCTGTTAATCCCAAATTAAAGTAATAAAAAAAAAAATGGAAAGAAAAAAGTTTAGTTGAAATCAATACTATGTGTGCTGGCAGGTTCGAGTATGCTTGCACTATAATCATTAACCTTTTTTTTTCTCAGTAAAATCTTCCTATATTGCCCAAGATCATGAGCTAACTGTAAAGTCAGCAGTGAAAATATTTTTAAGTAAATGACTCTCCTCTTTATTTGGGTAACTTTTTTGACATATTTTGTCTTCCCACTGAACAGTTGTAAAACTTTAGCTGCTTTAGGAAATGTGGTTGATTAGCTGTAAGTAATATTTTCATTTGATATTTTGTGTGTGAAATTACTTCCTAGGCATCGCCTTCATTACGATAAACTATTCGTGTTAAACTGTGCTGTGCAAGCTAATCATGCAGCAGGTACCAGTAACACACAGGAACAGGAGAAAGCAATTGGAAGACGGGGCAAGCAGTTGGCCAAATCCAGTAAGTAAAAATACAAGCTAACAAAAAACCTTGCTGTGAGCATTCTGTGGTAGGCATGAATGTTGCTTTGCATACTGAGCTACTATGGCCAGGTTGAGTCTTATGCTGGGCATCCTCAACTGCTGCACCTACAAACCGAAGACTGGTTCTTTTCAAGTCATGTTTCTTGTTCTGTGTGTCTCAATAATCCTCATGTGCATGCTGCTGCTGTGATGTGAAGAGGAGGTTAGAGAAGATTCCTGAGAACACAAGCCATAGCAGAGTTAGTTATACCAAGTGTCTGTGACCTGCCCTCAATTGGGTCAGGCTAGGGCAGTGTGAAGAAATTAACCTTTGAGACAAATTTTCAGGGATAGGAGATGTTTTTAAGAATGGGAGTTGTTGATGAGCAGTTTACAAAGCTTCCTGAATGTTTGCAAACTATTCATGTATTTCCCAGACAATGTTCCTTGACACATAAACACTCTATTTGCAGTTACAATCTTGTGAGTTTGAGAAAAGACAGAATGGATCAAAACAAAATACCGTTAATTGATTTTATTTGGTCAGAAGTAGGCAGGAGTGCATTTTAAGCTATGAAATATTGAAGTCAAGCTACCAAACAATGGTATTACACCACAGTAAACAATTAAATAGATCTGATGGTTTATATGCTGGTAAAAGCACTAATTACATTTTGCTCCCTGGAGCTTCTTTATGAATCTGGACTAACTTCCCAAAGAAAATTCAGAGGACCTCACAGAGTAACTGTTGATCAGCTGTATTGAAGTGACCAGACTTGTTAATGTAAAACAATGAGGAACTATCAGATAATACAATTTGTCGTTGAGAGAGCTTTTCTATGGTGACGTGCCAGCTATGAAATACTTGCTTCCCACCTGACTGGGATGCCAGAGCCTGACTCTGAGCATTAACTCAACTTTGTGTAGTTTGTTAGAAGAGCCAGATGACATTTGGGTTTTGTGTCCTGGTCTTGGCTCAAACTAGCAAATAAATTATTTTTCAATGCCAGCCTCATACAATGTACATTCCCTATGCGTTTTCACTGTGAATATAAATTTTGTAAAATTATCTTATCTGCATTAAGGTACGGTATGCTGTAGTCATTGTTCATTTCAATGAAGAATCAACTCATCTTGTCCCTTAAATAGAGTTAAGGCCATGGGGATACAGTCATGGTGGGACTGGGGATACAGGGAGGTGCTAGACATATATTTCTCATTTTCTTTCCTGTTCTTTGTTATGCTTATATTTAGCAAACCGATTACACCATTTATTTAGTAAGGAAGCTCACGCTTTAATCAAACTAAATATAGTAACAGCTAGATTTGTTAGGAAGAGAAAGAAATGAGTGTGTTGTATAAGTAATACTAAGTCAGGCCCACCATTTCTTAAATGTTCTTATAAGTTTTCTGCTGGCTACCAAAATTTACATTTACTGCCAGAAGTTCCTATGGAGATAGGAAAGCTAAGTCTACATGCTCAGAAAAAAAAGGTTATCAATATAATTACCTCAATATAAATAGCTTTTCTTAGCTTTGAATAACCTCTTTAATTTTGTGTACTTTACAGTTTAGAAGATTCTGATTTTCCATTTGACAATTCTACTGTCAAAATCAATCTCAAAGACCAAATCAAACGTTTACTGAGACCCGTTCAAATCCATTGTTATCTTTCTGGTTGTTACACATGTACCACTTAGTATGAATCAGAAAATTAGTAACCACGGTTTCAGACGCATATGAAGACCTAGAATATAAATGGCATCATATGTGGTAGTTTTGCATGATAATTATTTTCTCCTACATACAGACAAAGCAAGTGTAATTTAAGACTAAAGAGGAGCAGATCTGTTAAGACTGAGATAATCTGTTGGAGCAAGATTTTTTTTGTGTGAGACAGAACATACAGGCAAAGGAGATATCTTTAGTTGGAACTACTGTGATATTGCTGGAATGAGCAGACAAGCTTTTGAGCAAAGCCCTTACTTGTGGCTGAAGATCCAACATGGACGTTTTTTTTTCTGGTTACTGAATAATGAAATAGAGTATTAATTTTGTTGTGTAAGAGTTTTTCCAGTAAATAAGGAATTGTATAACAGAAACAGCAATTAATGATTTTTTGTACAACTCTGTAATAGCCCTCAGTAACTAATACAGGTATTGTAATAGTTTTTCAGAGTAACAGCCACTGTCATTATCAGTGAGGTAAGCAAAACCTAAGTGACCTTCCTGCTCTGAAGTGTGCATGTATGAATACATACATATATTGGTGACTGATACCAGATGTGTTCACAGCATGTCTTACTGTATTGGGTAAGGCTTACTGTATTTACAATAGAAAGGTGATTGATATCTTGAAATTGTCTGAGAGATGGATAGAAAAGGTTTTACTTAGCTGAAGTTTCCATCCTTTAATCTCAAGCTGAACTTCAGATGCCTCAGAGGGTGGATCAGAATAGCTGTTGTGTATTAACTTGCAACAGTGAAGTGGGAAGTGACAGCTAACTGGAACCCACAGAAGGAATATATTTGTAAACTGTGGGTTTTTAAAATTAAGTTGATATTTGAACAAAATCCAATGCTACCGATGCTCTGTAAAAAAAAACCATGGGACCTTTGACCAGAAGAAGGGCAGAAAAGAGCTGTGAAAAATATCAGGGCGATAACTGTGCAGCACTATATCTTAGAATGTTAAAAAAGTTGGCTGAAGATAGGTAAGATGTGGGGGGAGAAAAACATTTTTGCAAAATGCAGCACCTTACATGGATTATTAGCTACATGACAGTTAAATAAAGCAACATGCATTAGACTTGAACTCCTGAGAGAAAACTCCAGAACTGGTGCAGTACCATTATTTTCACTCAGCTCAATATAGCAAGACGATTTTATATAGATCAGGAAATTCTAGTTAGCAAGTGATGTATGTATCTTAGTAATATCTTTTAGGAAAAAGATGAGTTCACTGCTTGAGCACTCACTCAACATGTAAAAGAGGATACATATGATAAAAACTGAATTACTAGGAAATAAATATGAAATGGCTGTTATTTTAGCTATTTTATTTTAAAAATAGGAAAGGTGCTGAAGTTTCATTTCAGAAGCAGAGAAGGAATATAGGGCATTTCCTCTTAAGTTCTAAAACAGTGACATTTTGGAATGGAAAATGATAAAACCCCAAAGTATGTTTGGCAATGGGTTACCTCAACAAAATAATGAAAGGTATTTGCAGGTGACCTTTGATTTCGGGGGGGGAGGGGGAAAATATTTTAATCTTCTTTATTCTCCATTTTTCTATCTTTTTATTGCAAATGGAGTTCCTGCCTTGAAAGGCTTAACATTCATTTCCGTGTAGCTGACTCATGGCAACATTCTGGTGCAAAGTGAAATGCCCTGTTTTGAGTGTTAAGGTGATGCATCACTCTTGACCCTTACCCTGTGCACAAGCGAGCTGTATCTTAGTTAAAACAAATTATTTTATTTATTTATTTATTCTGCATTCTCAAAAAAAAAAAAAGGATGGGGGCAGGGGGAGGAAGAGATATGGGACTGAAGCAAAAAGTCTATTAACACAATAATGATTTCCAGCCACTCCCAAATCTGAAACTTGACACATTAATTCTCTGCTTCCTCAATGTGCTATAAATTTGGTGCTGAGAACTGGATCCAAACTCCATTTTGCAACATTTCTTTAAGGCCCATATTGTACAAATATGCAGTAATTAAAGAATGTATTTTAAGAACATGGGTTCTTCATGTTTTGTTGTGGTTGTGTGTGAAACCTGGTGGTGACTGCTGGCTTTGGCTTTTTCCTGCAGTGCTGAGCCAGCCAACTAGAATACAAGGAAATGTTAGTTACAGCAACCCGTGGACAGGTCAAAAGTGGTGACTTAAGTATAGCCCTGCATAGTCTCACTGCTTTTCCTTCTTTGCATGATGGGCAAATGTACTCCTGTTGCTATTATGCTGATGTAATGTCGGTCTGAGCAGCTGTGCCAGTGCAATTGAATAGGTACTTTAGACAGTTAATCTTCTTGAACAATGCTTCTTCAGGAGTGTAAATAAGGAACAACTCCAGCTCAGTGTAGAGACAGCAACTAGACTTATGAATTGAAGACCTGGGCCTTTAAGAAGAGCATCACTCATGAAAGCCTGAAAGCCTGGTGCATTGGCAGCAGATGCGCAGATATAATTCTTGCCGATTACTTGTGCTACACTGCACTCATAGAGATGCTCTGTTATCTAAGTGTCCCAAAGTGGAGGACCACATGAATAAGAACAGATTTGTCCATGATGCTTTCAACTCCTTTAAGCAATATACTTGAATTAAGATTGCTCTAACAATTCCCTTTTTCCTCCCTTTCCCCTTTTGTGTCAGGCAGCACCATCACTGTGGTTTTGTTTAATTTAATTTTAATGCTTATGCAGATCTAGAAACATTTGCCGGCTCTCACTGAAAGATGCACAAGTACAAATACAAATACTGACAATGCAGAAAAAGGTCTTTTATTCAGTGCAGCATTCCCTGAACTTGCAAGGAATAGTGATGTCTTGTGAAAACATTGAACCTTTCTAGTTAACCCTGATTTGAGCAGATGTTTGGACTCAATGACCTCCAGATGTCCCTTCCAACATGAATTATTCTATGGTTTTATGTTTTTAACCAAATGGATCAGGGAGGTTGCAGACTGGGCTGGGATGTATGGCATTGCTTAGCTGCATCAGAAAGTTTTGATCTTCCACTTTGGTGCAAGGACAGGCCCATGCAATGGGCTTCCATGCTGGATTTGGGTGTCCTAATATTGCAGAATTATGCAGAAGTGATAAGTCCCCAACTGTAATGCTAATCTTGGTCTCCAATACCTAATAATCAGCATTAACACACTTGCAACAAGTGCTGCCCTTCAAGGTATTTGTCCCTCAGTGGTGCATCCTGTATGTGTACGGAAGTACCCGATCTTCAAATTTTCAGCCTCAGTTCATTGGTGGGACCACATTTCTGTGATTTGATTACAATCTAAGTGGAGAAAGTTGTTCCTTTTCACTGATTATCTCCAAACGTTTCTAGCATTGTTGGTCCTCCAAAATTGGTTGTTACTTTTTTTAAAGTGAAGTAAACTGACAGGAAGGATGTGTTGAAATAACATTTGACATAAAACTACTACAAATATTCCATTGATCTATGCTTTCTGAAATCCAAGATTTACTGGAGTATTTTCTATGCTGCTCTTTAGTGAGTAATGTGAAATCTGCACTCAAATGAACTATGCACATTGGTAATGAAGGCACTCTGATTTTTAGGGACTTCCCATCCTCTCACATAACACCTGTTTTAAATCTATTTTGAGTTTATAATACCTTCTCTGCAAAACACTTAAAGGATTTGGATCAAGACTTTAATATTTTGTAAAGAAACTTTAAGTTGCGTGGTGAAGAATTGACCAAAGAAGAACAGTAACTCCATTATAGTTATACGGCATTCATGTTAGGTTTTTACATATTACCCCTACCTTAGAGATGGTGAACACAAGAACAAAAATACAAGAAAAAAACCAAGAACTCAAAGGGTTGTGGTCAATGGTTCAATGTCCAATTGGTGGCCAGTGACGAGTGGAGTTCCTCAGGGGTCGGTACTGGGACCAGTGCTGTTCAACATCTTTGTTGGAGACATGGACAGTGGGATAGAATGCACCCTCAGCAAGTTTGCCGACGACACCAAGCTCGGTGGCGCGGTCAATATGCTGGAGGGAAGGGATGCCATCCAGAGGGACCTGGACAGGCTGGAGAGGTGGGCCCATGCAAACCGCGTGAAGTTCAACCAAGCCAAGTGCAGGGTCTTGCACCTGGGACGTGGCAATCCCAGGCACAAATACAAGTTGGGCAGAGAGTGGCTGGAGAGCAGCCCTGAGGAGAAGGACTTGGGGTTGTTGGTGGATGAGAAGCTCAACATGAGCCGGCAATGTGCACTGGCAGCCCAGAAAGCCAACCACATCCTGGGCTGCATCAAAAGAAGCGTGGCCAGCAGGTCATGGGAGGTGATTCTACCCCTCTACTCTGCACTCGTGAGACCCCACCTGGAATACTGTGTCCAGCTTTGGAGTCCTCAACACAGGAAGGACACGGACCTGTTGGAACGGGTCCAGCGGAGGGCCACGAAGATGCTCAGAGGGCTGGAGCACCTCCCCTATGAAGACAGGCTGAGAGAGCTGGGGTTGTTCAGCCTGGAGAAGAGAAGGCTCTGAGGAGACCCCATAGCAGCCTTCCAATATCTGAAGGGAGCCTACAGGAGAGCCAGAGAGGGACCCTTTGTCAGGAAATGTAGTGACAGGACAAGGGGTAATGGTTTTAAATTGGAAGAGGGGAGATTTAGATTAGATATTAGGAGGAAATTCTTTACTGTGAGGGTGGTGAAGCACTGGAACAGGTTGCCCAGGGAAGTTGTGGATGCCCCATCCCTGGAAGTGTTTAAGGCCAGGCTGGATGGGGCTTTGAGCAACCTGCTGTAGTGGAGGTGTCCCTGCCCATGGCAGGGGGGTTGGAACTCAGTGATCTTTAAGGTCCCTTCCAACTCTAACCATTCTATGATTCTATGAAAAATAACTTTTTTTTTTTTTTTTTTTTTTAACACAGAGGGTAGGAAGAGTTAGTGTTCCAGGTCATAAAAGGTGTGAGTTAGCTGTGTAAAAAACCAGTAATACTATGTACTTTATTCACATTGATATGCTTCTAATTGGGTTTGGCATAGTAATTAAGTTGTTCCTTTGATCTTGGGATTTCAATACGATTCTCAAAAGAAAGCTGTTTTTACAGAGTTATGCTATCTTGGTCCCTCCTCTGCCTGGTAACATTGAAATGTTTTTACCAATTTTAAATTTAGGTGATGAGTATTTGGAAATATTGTGAAACTGGGTGAACAGGGAAGAGATGAGGAAAAACCATTAAATATGTTAATCTGAAAAGCATACACTGCATCATTAGCTCACAATATTAGATATCAAAATGTTTGATCGAGCTGAACACATTGAAACATGACTTGATAGAAAACTAAGCTTTCTTATTTAGGTTTGGATATGAGAATAAAAAGAAGATGTAAAGCTTTTAATGAGAGAAACAGTTAAAACAAGTATTTTAAATGATAAAATGGTGGAATCGAATGGTAGTATTCAAAGCTATAACTGTACCTACTAATCTACATTTTATTCCCTTTCTAATTTGATTTTGGAAAATTGCTGCTGGCATATCTCAATGAGATTGCAAGTTCTTCTGTCAAGTTTGGATAAATGCCTTGTGCAGAACATAGCTGCATTTGCATGTTATCAAATCTGGATGGTCAGTCAGAGGATAACTTGTGAAATGCGGTCACAGAACGACAGAATAGTTGAGATTGGAAGACACCTCTGGAGGTCACCTGGTCCAATCCTACTTCACAAAGAAGGTCATCTAGACCCCGTGAGCATATCCAGATCTTTGACAAGATTTAAATCTATTTGGTTTTATATATGTATTAAAAACATAATACCATGATTTTTTATTTACTTTAGGTAAAGTCAGTATTTAATTTTGAAAATTACTGTAAGCAAATTCTAATAATTCTGCATCTCGCTGTTGTCCCAAAGACACAATCTTCCAGTGGCTTCAGACCTTGTTTAAGAAATAGTATAGACTATATTTCTGTCTTTTTTTTTTTCTAGCTTTTTTCTAGCTTTTCAAGCTAGAAAAACTGCAACTGCCTTAGAAATACCATATCCAAATGCATGGATCACTTTAATTTAAAACCAAAAAATTTTAAAGACATAAGAACTGTAAAGCATAATTTAGTGAAGCAGGAAAGAGTATTAATTATTGAGGTGCATTGGCCTTCTCTTCAGTGATGTAAAATTTCTAAAGTACACTGAGGTACCAGAAGTGAAACCTTTGACTTTGTACTCTGATTTTAGGGGTGGTTAGTTTTGGGGTTTGGTTTTTGGCTTTTTTTAAGTTGAAAGAAGAGTGAGCCTGCACAAAACTCTTCAGAGACTGAAATCAAATTGTAAATAAAGCAGGCAAAGGTACTTTAAATATCATTTATTTGAGTGGGACATCATAAACACTTTAAAGATGGCAACTTACATATACCTGTTAGTAACAACTTTAATGCAGTGGGTGCAGTGTTGAATTTTTGTTTCTGCTATAATCTAAAGAAAGAAATTAATGTATAGGAAAATTAACTTTTACAGCTGACTGAAGAAGTACAGAGAAAGCAAAAAATGATCATAAAGTTGCTCTTAAGGACCTTCTGTGCTGTCAGTTTCCAAGTCCAGACTGCTTCTCTACCAAGCTCCATAAACCTTTCCTGTAGTTCTTCTGCTTCTTGTTTGAAATAATAAAATAATGAGAAACTAATAGCAAGTAGGCTAACTGTAGCTCTAATACTGACATTTTTTCAAACTGGAATTGTTCTAAAAGGCACTTCAATTTAGATCTGGAGAACACACAAGTTTTTAAACATTACTAACTCTTACCTTCTTTGAAAACTTTTTTAAAAATGAGTTTTAGTAGTAGAGAAGTGGAGTGTTGGTTATTAGTTTAACATGACAGCAAGTGTGGAGATACAGTGTTTGTCGTCTGCCTAATTTTAACAGTGTTGGACCAAAATTTAGCTTTCCAGAGTAGCTGAATATGGTTGGTCTCAATTCAATTTCTTGATTTTCTTGGGATAGCAAAAAATGAAATTGAAACTCCATTCATTTTTTCCTTTTTTGCAAAACAGAAGTTTCTTTGCCTGAGACAGAAATCTCTCTTCATTTTTTTAAATGCTTGTAACTGATATGATGACCAGCAGGTTTTTTGCATTAAACTTTCTACTGATGGCTGCAAGAGGATGTAGAGCGTATGTCATTGAATGAACTTAAGTGGTACTAGTAATTTTGCAGCCTTTTTTTATCAAATGTCATGATCTACAAGATGGAGAAATGGAAACCTCGTGTAAGTTGAAGGCCAATTTATCAAAGTGGTCAGTCCTCTGCTCTCCTTGTCCTTTTCTCAAGTTTTCCCCATTCTTTTACCTTGATAAAAGCCACATTTGTTTACCTTGATACTGAAAGAGACAGCCAGTTGTGTCTTTCATAGACTGAGAAACAAAACAAAGGGACTATTTTATGCATCAGTGTTTTGAATTATTTTGTAACAGCAACATTTGCAGTAGTGGCACATATGACTACTTAGAGCAATACAAACCCGGAATCATTTTTTCTAGTCAGAATATCACTCAATCACAGGCATTATGTTGGAAACAGGAAGTTGTTATTGTTTAGTGCAACAGTTTTTGTTTATTTCAGTCATAAACAAGCCATGATGAAGCTGTATTTTAAAGAACATGTCCATTGAGAGTTAGTGGGAGAACTAGTCAGATTATAACATTCCTGAATTTGTAGTGCTGTCTTGAGATTTGCTTCATCTCTTAGGTTTCTTACATATAATTAGAGATTGGCTAGTAACTGCATAGGTAGTCTACAGTTGGCTAAGTAGGAACTGAGTAACTGCTAACTACTTGGGTAGAAATAAGAAGCAGGTAGGTTTATGCATTGTCAACCCAGTGACATATGTACTTTCCTTTCTTAATGACTGAACTAACTTCAGTAATCCAAAATTTTCATGGCAACTCATGTGCTTTCACAGTATTTTGTTCTGAAGAGGTTAGAGATTCTTGGCTTCGGAGTTGAACAAAACGAATCTAGTCCTACTTTACAAGTGCTAGCTGTAATGTGTCTCAACTGTACTGGTAACATGCCTGTGGTTATTCCACTATGTGTATACCAACAGGTTCTTGCTACAACTTTCATACATTGCAAACATCTGAGATTAGTTTCTAACAAACTCCAGGAATTTGTTGTTTGCAGTCAACTTTCACAATGTCTTTAGGGATCAAAAGCATTGATTAACTGATTACATCTACAAACTCAGCATGATTGATGCAGCAACTTGCAGTTTGACTTTCTTTGTATTAACCTACTAAAAACCAGACTGAATCCACAGTCTTCTCAATGTATAAGTGACAACATAGCTATATAAATTGCCTGCAGCTTCACTAAAAGATGTCTGTGGACTGTTACCTTAAATTAACTCAGTGTTGGTAGTCTTATTATGTGAAAAACATGGTGGCCCTGTGTTTTTTCAGTACTAAGTTAACTAAACATAAGATTAGGGAAGTGTGAAGTAGGACTGAGTGAAGAATAGGTTTGATAGTGATTTGTCACAGAAAAAATTAAACATATTTCATGCATATACATTTTAATGTATATTGTTTCATTATATATGTATTTAGATTTTTTTTATTTGTTGTGATGGAGTGAAATCTGTGTGTGTATCTTGAATCTGAAATCTTAATGTGTCAAAAAAAAAAAGAAAAAAGAAACAAAATCCGAAAGAAATAGAACTTAAATTCTAAACCGTAAGAATTATCACTTAATTTATGTGCATGCATACACGTTGCTCAGAATGGTAAGTTAAGTCAAATGCAGGAGTCAACTTATACTCAAAAATCTATTTGTTCCCAGTCTGGTGGGTTAACTTTGACTCACAGCCAAACTCCCATTCAGCCTCAGCTGCTCATTCACCCCCTCACACCACCACACCACCCCCCCACCCCATCCTTAGCAGGATGCAGGGGAAAAATAGGACAAGGACGCTCTTGGGTTGTTACAGACTCATCTTGGGGAAAATAAATAATTTCTTGCCAAGTGAAATAGATTCAGGTAGCAAGAAATAAAAAGACAAGTGTCAAATCAACAATTTTCCTTTCCTCTTTCCCACGCTCAGTTTCTCTCCTACGTTCCTGACTCCTTTACCCCCATCTGGAGGTGCTGCTTTAGGGGGGGAAGGGTGGGATTATGGTCAATCCATAACTGATCCTCTCTGTTGCTCCCTCCTTCTCCAATTTGTCCTGTGCTGTGTGGTAGCATCATCACAGACTGCACAGGGACCTCTGCTCCAGTGCCTGGAGCTGCTTCTCTTCCAGGTAGCCCCTGGCCTCTCCTGCAGCCCCCCACTGCCAATACTTGGGCATCTACATCCCATATACCACAAATGACAGAGCAAGCCCTGGATAATAACTATTGCCATTTTGCAGAAAGCAGTTGCAATTAATTTTAGGTACCAAAGTAGTGCATGGTAGTATAAAACTATAAAACGAGCCCATTTTAATGGATGGGTTGCAAGCACTCTGCTAGACTATATGTGTGCTGATGAAACAGTCTGCCAATAAAGTGGATGAAGCCTTTCAGAGAGCAGCTGGGTTTGCCTGGCTCCATTTTCTCCCTTGCCCTGTTCTATAAAACACAGTATGCCACCCTTTTTTCTCTGTTGTGTTGTAAAGTCACCAATAAGGCCTTCATAAAATGTGGAAAAATGGTTTGTACAGTATATTTTAGGGTTGTTGAAGGGTGTGTAATCATGTACCAGTCTAAGTAATGATCTTGTGTTTTGCTCAAGGTATATGTTTTATCATGTTAGTATAATCTTCTATAGTAGTAAACTTAGGATCACTGTGAACTGCTGATTATCTAGGAAGGGAACTGTATAAATTTAGATCACTTGAAGGCTTAGTTGTTTTGCAAAGCTTAAACATCTCAACTATTTCTATTTAATACAGGTTTGCAGAGCCTAATGTGAATCTTAAAAATAAGTCATATTACTTGTGGGGCAAAGACCTCTCCTAGTAGCCCAGAAATTAAATCGTGTAGACCTCTGAACAAAATGTGTTAACAGCTGCTTTTTAAAATCAGAAATATGTAAGCTTTTCAGTAGCTTCACTATACCTCATTCCACATCTGTATTATATAATTTACCGTACTTCTTAATAAGTCGATAAACCTTGATACTCTTAGTAGATGTCTTGAACCAAGTTTCAATGTGTTTCTGTCCCATTCAGAGCTGAAATACAAGATCTTCACTATTGATGGAAAGCCCTTTATTCTAGTTATCTAGGGACAGTTAACATTTGGCGGGGGAGGGGACACACATACACACACACACACAGAGCTTTGTTGAAGGAGATCTTTTTGTGCCTCTAAAAGGCACAAACTATTTGAAAAGCCCCTAAAAGACATGAACTAGTGTGCTGAGAACAGATTAGACAACCACAGACATGATAAAAAAATAATTAATCACTAGGGTGTCTGTCTGCTGATATACAGATAGAGGCATGATCGTTGCCAGCTTAAGTCAAATACGTTATCTCACAGATACGCAGAACTCTCTCTACAAAGTAATGCCACATGTTAAGGACTTTCTGCAAAGATGTTTAAATTACAAAAATCATTATGCTTAGAGTTTCTTTGACATCCACACAGTTCCACTATGCCTGCATTTGGCAGCTTCATTAACTGTTCAGATGAGGAAGAACAATGCATGGATTGCCCTACTAGGCTTCAGTGCAGCAGCGTTAGGTTTCACAGACCCTGAACTCAACCGTGAATTGCTTTCAAAATATACACTGCCTCTGATGGGCGAGGCACACAGGTTTTTATTGCGGTACCACAGGTAGGAGGATGATTGCCCACTTATCGGTCCTTGAATTACATGAAAAGTGCTAAAGAAGAGGTAATTTGAATGTGTTGCACTGATCTACAAATGCAAAACTCCCTAGGGATTTATAATTCAAACTATCAGAATTGCTTAGGGGCCTACGAATCAAAAGATGAAAAAAACTGCTATAGTTGGCCCAGGGCCCCAGCCTGAAAGCCACAGTTGCATCTTTCACCCATCCTGCAAATGGATGTGAGGTGGGGCTAAAAAGAGGCAGCCTCCAGCTGTGTGAGACAAGGAGATGGGTTTCCTCAGCGCCTGATGTTGAGATTGAGGACGAGATTCTGTGTCCCATGGAATCACGCTGAAGAGGTAGATGGGTGAGGGAGGATTGACAGGAAAGTTAAAGTATATTAGAAAAATGTTTTGGATGTGCGGACTATATTAAATCTTAACAGCAAGGGTTTTTTTAGTCACAGCTGGATCTTGACTCTTTTCCAAATTCACTCAACTGCTTTGCCAGAGAAAGGCTCTGCAAATGTAACTTCTGCATTAACATTAAAGGCACTTCAAAACTGCAACAGGAGAAACCATTTGCTTGGTAACCACCTTTGTAATTGTTAGAACTAGCTGTAAAACACTGTAAGTTGATAGACCATCACTGAAATTATTGCATTTGTTCTTCATAGTACAGTCTTATCAACATCAATCAGATAGATTACGCAGAAGTTACTAATCTTTGATTTCTAGTGCCAGAACATAAAGATAAGACCCCATGCAAATCTGTGTTTCTTACATCTCAATTTGTCGTGTTACTTTCTTCCCCTGTATCTTACTGTGTTTGTATCGTCTTGTAAAGATAATTATGGTTCATAAATCCTTTCAGCAACTGAGAGTTAAATGCCCATGAAAGCATCCATTTGTCACTGTGTTTATAAAGTGGAAACTAGTGACTGTGGGGGGAAAAAAGGAAAATGAAATTTATGTGAAAGTGATGATTTTATAGAGGTTAGCATATTTTTCCTGTCTCAGAGGTTTCCATGATAACCATTTTTCCACACGAGTCAACCAAGAGAGTGCTTTATTTTGCCTATTAGTATATTCTTATTCTGAGGGGTATTTCATAATGCCGAATAGCCGTAATACAGAATGCAGTGCTAACTATTCAAGAGTCAACTGAGAGCCAACAGAAGTCTGACAAGCAAAAGGTCCTTCTGGTCTTATAAACTCAGTTTTTGTATAGTTTCATGCTATTTTTCCTCTGGAGGGGATCTGTTACAATATTTGTTAGTGTAAAAGATCACTTGAAACAGAGGGCTGCAGTGGGTAGAGCAAGCCTTCCAGAAGAACTTAACTGTCTACAGAGAAATTGTGGCACACTTTTTCATTGCAGTGCTGAAAACTATAGTTGCTCTCACCTCTCCAAACACTCGAGGAAAACTCTTCTTGATATTGCAAGTATCTAAAATGGGAAAGGATATCTTAGCCTGAAATTCTCCATTTTGTACTCCACTTCTCAACATATGTAGGATCAGACTGGCTCATGCATCATAGACCTAATATGGGAGGGAAGATTTCTTTTTTAGGATAAGGAAAAATGTCCAGGTCCATAAAATTTTAAATTATATGAATTTTAGACACTCTGTATTGCATATTAAAATTGTTATTCTAGTATACATTTGACTTGAGGTCTGGCAGAGATAGTTTTGCTTTTCTGGAGAGCAGTGTCTTTTTTCCCCAGTATCTTTTCTGCTTCACTTTTAATCACCTTTAATATTTCATGTCTTTTAGCAACTTATAAAAAAACATTTGTGGACAGGTACATTTTCTTTGTTTGAGTGATTATATCTCAAAAGAATTTTGTGCAAGTACTTGCTGCTAATGCACTGTAAAAGAGAAAGGAGACCTGCCCACAAAGGCACTTCTCAACTAGACTGTGTTAGCTTATTTCCCCTGTGTAGGAAGAATAATTATGGCTTCCTGGTGTGCAGAACTCAGCAACACCTTGGCTTTCAGGTTTTTGTGTGCTGAAAGTAGACACAGTACTTGTGAGGTTACTTATAAAACAGGCAGGGATAATCTGCCTGTAGTCAAAATTAGGAACAGGAGATACGATTTTTTTGTACATGCCTTTGAAAAGAACAAATTGAAGAAGTACCTTTTATATGAGGGGAATGACACTTTGAATAAGTTGGGGTATTTTTGCTGAAGAGTTTCATACCACCTCGATTGTGGAAGTACGTGCACTGATTGTTGCATTGTGCTCAGGTTTTGTAGGATGTTATTCTGCTGTTGAAAGTATAGTGCCTGCTTCGCATTTGTAACTTAATGTGGTGCTGTCAATCATCGTACAGTTTTTAAACAGGCCAAATAGTGTCTTTAAAAAAAAAAAAAAAACCAAAAACCCAAAACCAATAAAACAAATTAAGATTCAAATAAGTACTTTTTTTAATCCTTTGATATAAATTACCTTGCCCGTAGTCAGCTTCTAATTGGCTACATATTTTGGTATTAATTTTGGTTTTATCAAAATCAATTTTAGCTAGCAGTTCGCTTAGGTAATTTAGATATTTTAAATATATTGGATTTAATCATAAAACTCTCTTTATGTTTAAACATAAAATATCACCTGACTGATGAAATGCCACAGTTGAAGATAACTCTAATACCTTGCAACATAGATGGTATACCAAAAGCATGGGGAAAAAAAGGCAATTGGGGGCCTGGTCTTCTAAAAGTGAAAGAGGAGCTACCAAGTTATTAACCAGTCATAACACTGCTTTGATTTCTAGAGAGACTATTGTAGCAAATGACAAAATAAAATTTGGACATGAGTAAGAGCCATTTTGTACTTGTCAGGAAATCATGTTGGAGCAGCCTAGTCTGTTCACAGGACTGCTAAAGGGTCTTGTTCATAAAGAAGCAGCAGTGATAGATGTCACTGGCTATAGCAAAGTTTTCCATGTTTCACATAATGCTCTCATAAGCAAGAGTGGGAAACAGGGGTTAGAGAAATAATAACATGTAGTTGGATGCAGCTTTTCAAACAGTTGGCCATCTCAAGAGTGTTTTTCAAGGTCAAAATGTCCACACTTACAGAGCAGATTTCAGCAACAACCTTACCTGTATCTGTACTTGATGTTTTAGTAATGACCTGAGTGATACAACAGACAACATGTTTATTAAGTATTCAGACAATACCATTCAAAGAAGGAATAGTAGTGTGTTAGAAGACAGCAGTCAGTCAAAATGATCCTTTGACAAATTGGAGAAATGTCTAAAAAGGATTTGTAACAGGTCTAACACAACTAAGCTTTTCCACCAGTTTTTCACCCCCTCATTAGATTGCTGGTGGCAAACTTCTTGAAGTGTCTCCATTTCACCTGTGAGTTTTTTCTTTCACACAAGTTGCAAAAGAGAAATTTACCTCAAACTTTTATTTTCCTTGCCAAGAACTTAGTCCGTGTTTCACCCCATTGTCTTCTCAGCAAGTCATTTTTTATTTTTTTTCATTTATCTATTTTTTTCTTTTTTTTTTTTATTCTCGCTGTTTTTTCTTTCCAAGGCAGAAAAACAGTCTAATCCTTTCTGCCACTCTCAACGTGCAAATTCCCTGGCAGAAGGTTTGTTAGTAGAAGTAACTGAATCTAAACTCTTTATAGCTTGTTTTATGTGCCAGATTGACCTGGCCAGTTATTTCAAGACTGATAGTAGCCAAAGTACATATGGGGGATGTCTAAATTGTTTGTTTCATTAACCAGGTAGCTATGCTGTAAATTGTCAGTAGCTGAATGAATCCTCTGCTACAAAGTTTTTTGGCGGTTTTTGGCAGATGATACACAAATTTTGCTGTAAAATAAGTATGGCAGTGTTTGTCTTTGGGATTTGCTTTATGCTTACAGCACTACTTAAGCAGGTGCGTCAAGCATGTTGCTGCGTGTGTCGTCTTTCTCATGACTCTCTCCCATCACCCAGGTCTCTTAAGTTTATGCAGGTTGCAGGCAGAAAGGAGCAATCTGCCCAGCTGGTGACCAGAGTAATGCAATGGGATGCAGTGATTTAACCTTTGTAAGGTGTTCAGTTTCAGTCTGCAGAAAGAAACTGCTGGGACCCTGGCATAAAAATCAAATGAAGCACAAGGGATGGGAAATGAAGCAGGTCTCTTCTCCACCCTCTAAGCCCAAGTCCAGATCAGGTCCCTCATGCTTTAAATGCAACTTTGCTGTTTTCAGTCTAGCTTGTTTTTCTCAAACTAGTAAACCAGCTGTGAAAGGCAGAGTTGCAACTTCATTTACACTCAAATGCTCTCCTGACCATTTACTGCTTGTTGATTCAAGTCTATTTGCGGTAGAAAAGATAACAGATGTTTACTGCCTGATACCATTTGTCCCTATTAATCACCATTTGTATTAAGGACAGGTTTTGGGGAATGAGATTTCATTGCCCTTCAGGACACCCATAGTGGGAAAGCATCTTTCTAATTTCACCAGTGCTATGTGTGTTTGCAGATAGAGCCGAAGGCATAAGAGTTTCCTACCCCTTGGTAGTGACCCAGTGATATCTTTGGCCCTGTCCATGATAAGATGAGCGCAGAAAATTAGAGAATGCATTAATTCAAGAGAGCTGCTGAATTCTAACTGCCTGAGTTCTTCAGAGATTTGTGCTGTTTTCAGAGAACTAATAATTTCTCACTGTAAGGACCACTTCTGTCAGACTGATCTTAGTGATTAGGAAGGCACCTACATCTGGAAATTGCTCCATACAAATGAGTCATGGTTGCTTTGACAGTGTCTCTGACACATGGGGCTCCCAGGATTATCTAGATCAAGGATGTCTTGATGCTTGCCTGCTAGTTTACAAGTTGACCAAGCAAGTGCAGGGATGACAGAATTTTTCTGGAGTTTTTTGCATCTAATGTATACTGACTGTGTACAGGGACGAGGTCTGAGAAGGAGACAGAAGAGCTCTTTTCTATATCATTATTAAAAGTGGGCATATCTAATATGCTTTGCAAGATACTGTAAGGATCATCTCACATGTATAACTGAAATTGTTTAGCCATTCATACCCTTTGCTACTTACAGTTGTCTTCCTTAAAGATTGAAATTTTGCTCTTGAACTGAGTTTTTACCTTGTAGAGTACAAGCTTGTAGACTTCCAACACAAATGTAGAAAATGAGAATTGGCCTGATATTTCTAAGGTTTGTTCAGTAGGCCTGTTGTGCCCGATATTTGGCCTACTTTAAGCACATTGAAAATCAGTCAGGAGTCCTAAATTCATAATTATTTGCTCATATTATAAGTTTAGTAAGAATTTTTTCTGCATGTAGCACATCATACTTTCCAATCATTTGGATTTACTTGCACAAAGGAGATGACAAAGTAGAGTAAGGTGTCTCAGGTAGTTCTTTGTTTCATGGGTTGAAAGTATAGTTATTTGCAGTACTTAAACATGGTTTCTGCTGTGGGAATTTGTTTTGGCTGAAAGAGCTAGTAAATTTGAGGACTCATTTAATTTGAAAGCCTTTTGTATTAGTATCATTTCTAATTAAACAAATTTTAAGGCCTTTCAGCAAATGTGCTCTGTAATTGGTTTGTGCTTGAAAATAATTTTTTTTCTTTTTGTGTGCTGTGCACTTCCACAAGTATGAGAACTAGATGCAGATGCATATTTTTGGTGTTGACCACGTCGTGCATTTTCTTTATGTAAAGGTGGCATGTTATTGCTGTTATTTCTTCTGAGTGATGTAGGGCAGACTATCTGATTTTCATATTTCCTCTGCTGAGAAAATTCGGTATTTATCATTTCCATGATTTTTTTTAGATGAAGGTAGTCTTATTTTATATGTATGTGGTTTGGTCTAATTTTCTCAAATTCCCCTTCTCTTTTACGTTGTCTAGTCTGGAGGTTAGAAAATAAGTCAGAAATATTCACTTCTTTGATCTGCTGAGTTTTCTTTAGTTCTAGTTATATTTTAGTTTTAATGGACTTTGGAAGTTTAGAAAGGATACAAATTTTGTAAGCAATGCTAATTCTTCCTAAAGAGGCTGCCTGATGGTCTTAAATCTCATCATGAAGGTGGCATGCCTATTATTCTGTCCTAGCTGAAACAGAAATACCTCAGTTTTTCTGAGATTTGTTCTTTTTAAAATGGGGACAAAATGAGGTTTCTTCTGTTTAATATCTGACTTGGTAACATGATTTCATTTACTCTGCCTGTTTCTCACCTTGCAGTCAACTCTCCAAGCCAGTCTGAGAACTATTTCTTTGAATACGTGCACTTACAGAAGAAATCTTAGGAGAGAGTTTAAAAACCTTTTGTACTTGGAATATTCAGAGATGCAGGGGGAAAAAAGGGGAAAGAATATCAAAACACCTGGCTCTCAGTGAGAAGTTTTACCTAAGCTTATAGAACCTCATGAAGAACAATGA
The DNA here is from genome assembly GCF_964106895.1 of Numenius arquata. NCBI lineage: Eukaryota > Metazoa > Chordata > Aves > Charadriiformes > Scolopacidae > Numenius > Numenius arquata. Next base: position 21,327,520 of record NC_133576.1, on the reverse strand, counting down.
GATAATTAGATGTGAAGTACAACCTGAGAGGGTTAGAGAGCAGAAGCCAGGTAAAAAACACTCAATATTCCTACTTGAAAGTATATGTTTATTTTACAAAAAAACCCAATGCAACCATACTGTCTTAGTGTTTTTTTAGGGGAGATGATAAACACTCCCCCCACCCCTGTTCATGGAATCTTCCATGAAAATGGGACTTTTAACTGGAGGCAGCTTGTGACAGGTCAGTTTTTAGCTAGGCAAATACATACAAATATATATATATATTATAACTAATTTCAAGAAATTTAACTGGTGATATTTGAACACTCTGTAGAAACTACACCTAGAAAAACATGGGACATACATGTTGAGCCTTAATAGATTAAAGCTTAATGTGGTGTTGGTTAGGAAAATCTGTAGGACTGTGAAAATAAATTAGTTGATCTGTTAAAATTTAACAGATTAATCTTGTAAGGGAAGACTGAACAAATTCAGTTAAAAACCACTTTTAAAGATTCTGTTTTAATGGAACTTGCATCACAGAGGAAAAACAGACAGTTGGCCTTTAAATATCTCTGCTAGAACTGGGTCTCAGCTCCCTTGTAACTAAAAAATAAAGTGGGGGAGAGTTTAACTTGAATTAGTTAATTCAGTTTAACAGAAGGTAAAATCTTAGTAAAGATGTTGTAAAGAGTAGTTGCCCTATGACTAATGAGGCTGAGAAAGGCTGTATGACCTTGTGTAAAGTTTCTCCTGCCACGTTAAATGTAATAATGACAAATTGTGTTGCCTTCAGTAGGGCTTCACTCCAGGTTAATTCAAGTTAACTAAGACAACTTAAGTTCCTCCTCCGTCCTCCCTGAATAAGGATAAGTGTTTGGTTTATAACAATAAGAAATGATAGGAGTCACTTGGACTACACTAAAGATGGTCGGGAGGAACTTTGCAAGAGTGACTGGCGATAATGACTTTAAAATCTTAAAAATTATTGTCTTCAAAGCACCGCAAGAAGACAGTGTCAAAAAGGCTTCAGAATAACCACTGTGCTTACTAGGAAAAAAATTCAGACTGGTTGACCTGGGAATTTCGTCATGTTCACTTTTCTGCTTGATATCAAGGGTTCTCTTACTGCACTTGATGTCATGCTGTTTCCTTATAGGTTTTGGGTAAATGTTCATAACTGACAAATAGGTCCAAACAGGTTCTTTTTTCACAAAAGTTATCTCACTTTCATTTAATATGACAGGAGAACATTAAGAATAAGTCCTCTTTCCTGATGGGTGTGTGTTATGGTTCCAGGGTTTGTAAAACTGCTGGAAGATGGACATGAAATATTTTTCTTTCCTTTTAGGAAATGTTCTTTTCCTGAAACAATGTGGGCAGAGGACAACTAGCCTTGAATAAATATATAACGTATTCACTCCATTCCCTAAGAGTGTCTGCATGTTTACTTTTTTAATGCGAATACTGCATTGTGTAATGGGCAACATGTTCAAGCTGCTCTCAGAACTTTAGCATGAGTTTACTGAATTACTGTAGAGTACCTAAAACAGCTTTTACAAATCTGGTGTTTGGAGAAAGCAGAGGAATAATGCTCAAAATTACTGCTTATCTGAGTAATTCTGTTTCAAGATAAATTAACAAAGTGCAAAGACCAACTGTCTAAAATTGTCAGTGTCCCATGTGTTGACCATATGTTAATTAGTGGAGGAGGCCCACAAATACAGATGTCTTTGCATAACTCTCCTGTACTAGAGAACTAGAGAAAAACAGTATTTAGGATTAGCAAATTTATGCATTGCTAGCAGAGAGTAAATTGTCAGAGTAGCTTGAATGGGGATGTTTTGTAGCTTATTTTTGGTTAATCTTCTGAGTGATTACTGGATTCTGATGAAGTTGATTTTTGGCCTATTTCTTTCATGTGATTAAAACCAATACATTGTGTTTGTAGCTAAGCAATTCTACCACTTTTCTTTTTCAAAGTATTCTTCTGTCACCAAGTATTTAAGAGCCTAGACTACTTGAATGTAGCGTTAAGTGCCACTTAATGATTTTTTTTTCCTCCACAAGTACTACCAGGTGCATAATCATACTAGAAAAATATTGAAAAACTCGTGATAAACTTATACTGATAAAGGGCTTGTATGTCTTTTACTGTAAATCTTGTATAGACTATTAATTTTCTGGAGACTCAAAAGGAAAATCAGATGAAAATCAAGTGTGGAAAACAAAAATGTTTTTCTTTATGTTACAGTGGGCTTAAGAAAACCAACTACCATTGAATTTGGTCCTAAAGATTTTTTCTGTTGTTGTGGCTGAGGTTGCCTATTTTCATCAGAGTTTAAATGAATTGTCTCATATTTGCACTCTTTGTTTTCTTTTTTTTTTATTTTTTTTATTTTTTGTGATTGTGTTGATACAAAATATGTTTAATAGAAAATCTCTCTAATATGGACAACTTTTGGATTTCCAGGTATTTGCTAGCTGTATTATGTTAAAATGTAGCATACTAACTGAAAGTTTCACAAAAGATGCCTGATCTTAGTTCGGAAAGTCTCACTGGAAAATGGATAAACATTCAAGATACCTCCTGATTGATAAATCTGGCTCTTGACCTATCATCTCATATACAAGGTCCCCTGACACCGTTTGATGTTTTCTCTAGTAAGGACAGTTTGCCCAAAACTCAGCAGATCAAGTTAACCGTAAAACTCAGTAGAAAGAAGTATGACATTCATCTACTTCAAATTACTGGTATTCACCTGCTTTCACTGTAAGTTTGCACAAGAGTTTGCCCGAACTGTTCCTGCCTTGGTAAAATAGTGCAGAGGCAGGGAATACAGGCTAAAATACATTAGAGCTCAGTATGGTCAGCAGATTACTTGCACTTTACTGTAATCCCTTTTATCTGCTGAGAAATATATAAAGAAGCTACAGAAAAAATCTGTAGCATACACCCTAGGAAAGGCCTTATGTCTGGGGAAGGGCAGAATTCTGAGGATAAATAAGTCTTTTAAGCTGTGATTGCAGCTGTCTTAAGTTTCAAAGAAGGCAGTTCCAAAGGCTTAGGAAAATAGATAAGCTTTAATGATGCCCTAATGAGCTAATAGATACACACTGGCCTGTAAGTAGGAAATAAGCAGCAACAGTATCTGTCTGAAAGGATCTGTTGGACGTTTTGCTTAGTGTCAAATGTTGGAATTTATTCTGGTGACAGATCTGTGGTGTATTTATAGTACTTCATACTGTGGAATACATTACTGGTACTTACTGTCCTAATTGGAAAACTCTTACAGACAGATGTACAAGGGTAATATACCCAACAGTATCTTAAGCATAAAATACACGGTGGTCCACCTGAAAGATGCTGTGTCTCATTCTTGCATAGCAAGAAGCACTACATTTGGAGATGTTTTATTCTGAAAATAAAGAGACAAAAGATCTTTTTTTAATGGTTTGGGACATTGGTTACAATACCGTGTTTACTACTGAAGGCTTAAAGTATATAGGTGTACTACCTGTTTCATTATTAAACATACAGTGATATGAAGCGAGAAATGACATGTGGTCTGGAAAGTGACGCCAAGCAGCTTCATTTGGTAACTACTTAAGAAATAAGAGTAATGGTGCCTTAACCCAATATTTCTTGTAGGACAGTGATAAGTTAAGTGAAGAGTGTCTTTATTGTCATTATCTGCATTATATCCACTGATTTGGTTTATTCCCAAGGTCTGTGGAAAAAACTACTAAAAATGTAAAACATTGACTAGACAAGCATCATTGGGTGTTATGAATGACAGTAAAACTAGAAGTTAACAGGACATGCAGGCTGTGAGGGAGACTGGGAAATGAGCAGCTGGAGAAACTAGTAAAAGTAAGTTCCTCTAGGAAGCCCCAACTTTCAGTTGTGTTGCTCATCTCTGGAGTAGCAGCTCTGTCAGCTGTCTGCACTGATACCCTTTTCCTTTGGGGAACCTTTAAAACTTAACTTGTCAATCTCCTTTGAATTGGTGTGGTGTTGAATATCAAAGGGAATAACCATTTGCTGCACTGGTCTCTGATCTGTCCTACTATCACATTCCCAATCTTTTCCCAGTTCTCTGCTCCTTTGACAAGGGATGGAAATCCTCTATTTTATGGTTTGCAAGGGGTCACATTACTTGTATAGTTGTGTTTGAAAAGCATAGTCAAAACAATTGTGAATTTGATTGTAAGGAAAACGCTTTTTGACCAGTATGTGAGAACTTCATACAGGGTCAGGAAGATTGTTCCCATGCCGAACTGTGACAACTAGTCACAGAATGTTTAGTAAGAGTTTTGTGTGCAGCCAATAAAACACCTTGCTCTGAGGCTTGCAGAGGTCCCTAAGCAGAATGAATCTGTGTCAACATGTTTTGATAAAGTTCTGATAGTGCTGAAATCAGCTGACAAGGATTAAAAAAAACAACCAACCAACCAACCAAAAAAAAAAAAAAAAAAAAACTCAAACAAAAAACCATCCAAGGAAACAAAAAGCCCAACTTTCGGTCACATTATATAGCCACTGGGTGCCGGTATACTGAGAATTGCTTGGAAAGTTTTACTCCTGATGAAGAAGGCTGTGCAGCTGAGGTTTCAAATGATATGGAAGCAGATTGGTGTTCATCATTGCATGTTTCACAATTTCTGGGGGGAAGCTGGCCCTTTAACCATTTACTATAGGTGGGTGAAAAAGTATATGGCAATGTAGAAGTTTGAAGTTTGATTTTATAATAGAAAACTTGCTAGGGTTTAAGTGTGTTTGAAGACAAAGTAGAGTGTTCTGTGTAACCTGAATTATGTGGCCTTTCATTCTTAACAGTATTCATGGATACCGGAGGCAGCTTTTCAATTCCAAAAGAATATTGTTGTCCATTCTTAGGGAAGAGTATTAGTTATTGCAGTAAATATATGCTCAAATGCCAACTTCAGAATGGGATCTTAAATTAACAAGAATTAAGAAGCCTTTTCATATTCAAGCTGCCTGAAATACTTGTGGAGTCGCTTTCACGAGTTCACACTGCTTGTTTCTACAGGCAAAGCAATACTGATCTGAAAAAACAAAACACTGACTTCGGTGTTTGCAAACCTTACATCTTTTCTTGGCAAGAGTATGAGTCAGCATACAGAATGCTTGAATGACTGCGTAAACCTGAAAATTGGAAAGTTAATCTTAAAGCTGAGAGGAGAGAGATTTGGAGGTCAAAAGTGAAACAATACCATATGATTCAATTCATAATTATGTAGTACAAAAAGTGACCCAATAATAGAGTGAATAGTATGAATACTGTTGTAACTCTTGTTGATTCTGTTGTTACTTCTAAAGAAAAATTGGCTATAGCTTACATATATGTTATGAGAACTTTGACACTATTTTCTAAACTATAGTTTTCAATATCTTGATGTATCTATAATCTTGCAATAAGGTCTTTTTTCCCTTCTTTGGTTTGATGTCATAATATTACCTAAGCATACCTAACTTGAAGGTAGAGTTAGCCCAATTGTTGCATTTCCTTGGCTTCATTGGCTTTGAGATTTTGGAAGGTGATTTTTCTTTCAGTTTTGTAAACTCATCGTAGAAGAGAACCGGGACATTAATGTACTGTCTATAAATCTAAACCAACATGTAACGAAAATGCCGAATGTATAAATATTAGGTCTGACTTTTTCTCAGGTACTGAGCTTCTGGAATAACTGCTGTCGATGATGGGATTTGAAAGCTCAGTGTTTTGAACTTTGAAGCTGGTTTCCCTGTGTGCCCACTTTACATATTAAAGCCTGGAAATACTGTCAGAAAACTGGGTATAAGAGCTAGTATGTCCTGGCTCCAGGGATCTACATTCTTTCTACAAGCTGTTTGGAGTATGGTGGCACTAGAGTAGAATTGTAATTTGATTTTGCTAGTAACTGAGTCAGGATTTGTCATTTCTATATGGCTTGATTGAATAAATAAAGTATTCTTCGTTCATCAGATGTTAGCATTCCTGCTGCAGAGACACTGTAGAGCTATAAACGCACATTTACTAAAATGCAATTGTTAACTACTCAGACACGTCTACTGAAAAAATGTTCCTTTATCACAAGTCAATATCTGTGACTGGTTGTGAGTTTTCTAGTGAGTCAAGGTTTTGTGAAAAACTACAAATTCACTGAAAGTAAGATCCTAAGCACCAGATGTTCTGGCTTTCCTGCACCTCTGAAATACATACAGATTTCATTCTCCAGGACTTAATGGTTGGACTTGATGATCTTAAAGGACTCTTCCAAGCAAAATGATTCCATGATTCTATGATTCTAAGACCACTGGCTTGTAAGCCCCAGGTTCTAGGTAGCTCTGTGTTCAGGACTGCCTCAGGGCTCAGAAGCCTCCACAGTTAGATGTCCTGTCTGCTTGGGTTCCTCCTTCGTACATGAGTTTCCCTGGTTGTTTCCAAGCACTGTATTGTTATTGTGGAAGTTGAAGTTGGATTAACTCCAGGATCCAGCATTAGCCTGATGGAATATCCATCCCATGAGGTAAAAGGATAAACAAATATCCTTGGACACAGCCAGAGCTGGAATGGGTATGGCCCTGAGCAGCCTCATCTAACATTGCAGTGGACTCTTCTTTGAGCAGGAAACTGGATTAGATGTTCTCTGGATGTCCCTTCCAACCCAATTTATTCTCTAATCCTATGATCCTGTTTTGGATCTAAATACTCACCAGGATGCATGGGAGCACCAGCATCCCATGTTGAAGCTAGAGATGTTGGCTTGGACTCCTCAGCAGGAATATGTGCCAGAGAACATAGGTCTACAGCTTTGGCAGCTTGGAGCTCATAACTGAGGTTGGGGTCTCAATCCAAGGTAGTGTGGCTTAGCGTTTGTGGAGGTAGACTCCCTGGATTTCCTTGTACAATTGCAACAGTTTTGAAGATCAGCATAGTTTTGTATTTTGAAGCAACTAACCAGAAAAACTTTCTTTTCAGAATTAGATAGTTTCCACAGACAAATTTTTTCTTTAGAAAAAATAAAATAAATCCATTTGAACTTGAACTAAACCTTTTTCTTCTAAATGTTTGTATTTCTTATCAAATTTATACCAATCCTGACAAAAATTGGTGAATCGGTGATGATATAAAGTATTTTATGTCTTACAAAACCAGTCAGTCATATACTGAAACACCTATACTAAATTTTCTCTGTACTTTCACTACTGCTTTTTCTATGATTCAGGCAAGGATTACATAGGTTAGCCAAAGATCTTAATCTTGTAATAACTCTATTTTTGAGTACTCCTGTTGTCTGGGGATTTTCCTAAACTACTTGTGTGGTTTTTTTGGATTTTGTTTTTCCTTGAAGAAATTAGTAGAATTAGTAGTTAATAATTACCATGTAAATAATCCTGTTTTTTCTCTTCTGTGAACTTGAGAATTTGAGTTTTATTAATATTCCAACTTCCAAAATGTCAACTTCAAAGCAGTCATATTTCTCAAATGTGAAACTCAGGTTTATTTATGCTAGACAATACTAGAAAGGTATTTATCTGCCATAACATCAGGTTAAAGTAGCCTGATTACTCTACCGTGTTACTGCTAACCATCAGGTTCCTATAAACTGATGTTATGGCATATAAAACATTTTTTGGGGGAATAAAAAACCGCAAAACAAAACCCTTGGAAAAACGTTTGTACTTAAAAACCTCTTAGGATCCAAGCATATGCTGTGAAGATCAGTGTCAGTGTCTGAAACCTGTTTTATTATCTTTTTGGTATGTTATTTAGGATTTGTTTGGATAAGGGATGAGAGATAGAGGTTTACCATTGGTATATGCGCTTAATTAACTACAAATTAATGACAGAAAGTCCTCAAAATGCATCTGAAATTGCACAAGACAAACACAGCTAAGTATAACTAATTCCTCCTTGATATTTTATGACTATTGTTTCCCTTCCTTATTATCCTTACTTTAGTATTAACAACAATATAGAGATTAGCTTAAGCAATTGAAAGAGGATGTAATGCTGTGTACAGCTGTACTTTTCTGCTTGCCAGGTCCGTTTCCCTTGTTGCAGTTTTAGTTTCCAATTCCAGTAAACAGTTACAGACTGAGTAATTGTAACCTCTCACTGGCATTTCTTTTCACATTTGTTTCCTGCAATAAAACAGCTTTAATTCAATTCATTTGTCCAGTCTGACAGGTGGGTAAGATCTTCAGTACAGCAGGAGAGGAGGTGAAACATCTTTTTGCTGGAAGCCTTGCAATCTAGGTAATTTTATTTATTTTAGTATAATAAACATCTAGTCCATGGTCAGACACTGCCTGGAGACTCTTTTTATTTGCAGTGTTGGAAGACATCTTATTCATACAGTTGCCATGGGCCATGCAAGTCTTGAAAAAGACTGGGAGTCGCAAACATTCGCAAAATCAATTTTGCAAGAGGTCCTTCCCTTTTGGAAAGGTTACTGCTTATGTGGGCTCCTTATTTGAATTGCCACATGTAAGTAAACCCTGGGTTAGAGTTTTTAAACTGACCATCAAAAGAAATTTATTAAAAAAGAAATTATAGGAGATCAAGGTGGCTGGCAAATTGAAAGTCTTTGAAGTTAAATATTCAATACTGGCAATTTAGGAAACGTTGATGCTGATATAATTGTGTCTTTTCAATGATAACTGATAAGAGTTATACTGTTCCTTAGCATTTTCAGAGATGGCTGACACATGACCTTAAAATTACCTGTCTTTTACAAAAGCTTTCAAATGAATCCCCTTGAAATGAGCAGGAACAAATCTACTTTCTAAAGAATTTGGAATTGTGGAAATGTTTTTGTTTCCATGATGGCTAAGATTCACAAGAAAAGATCACACATTGTTTACTTAACTGATTAAACACAAGCAGTGATCATCCCTTTACTGGGACTCTTCAGTGGACAGCTGACCATCACCAACCTATTTTAGTCCATTTGGGGTGAAGACCTGAGATCTAGTCTGCCAATGCTCAAAAAATCCAGTTTCCCCAGACTGGATTATGCTTTAGGTACTCTTTCGGTAAGATAGGATGGCTTTTGGCTGTCACGTCTGTTGGTGGTCAGATCACATGGGTCTCTTCTCTGGTGGTCATCCTCCAAACAGTGAGGGAATAGGGCAGCTGCTGCTCGGGAGGGCTTCCTCCGCTGATACTGAAAAGATGAAACCCTTTTTGGCGCAGGTCAATCCAATTTCCTGGGAAAGCTGCCTCCCTCTGACCATAGTGGGCAGATATTCTTGGCAGATAGTGGGAATTTGTTATTCTATAACAAGTCATCTTTCCCCTTGTAACACCTGTGGCAGGCTTGTGATTGAGTGTTTCAGGACGAAATGTAGGTACAGTACAAACTCATCTCCTTGCCAAATCATCTTTTACCAAAGCTTCCAGGTAGAAAAATGGGGGTTAAGGGCACTTCTCCCTTACATACACAGATGTATACTGCCCCTTGTGCATCTCTTACCTGGGTGAGCAAAATCTCCCACCTGGCCACCAGGTGGGGGCATTGCTAAGATATTGATTAATTGGCAAATGTATATCATACCACTGAGTCAGTTGTATGTAAAGATCACCTCCTCTGTCTTTTATTCCACGTTTTTCTAAACATTACACACACTATGACAGATGAAATGCCTAATCATCCATTGATTCAGCATAACAGGAAAATACCCTTAAGAAAACACCCAATAACTTGGTAAGATTTCAAAGGATTGCTGCAAGTACAAAGGCAGATTTAATTTTTTTTAAGATCTCTGCATGTTGTTTCTTGTTTTTGGTTCCTACTTCCCACTGTTGGACATAAAAGGCTGGATTGATGCTTTTTCTCTTATCAGTTTTATCATTATTTTACCAGATGTTGCTTTGGCAAACATTACAAAGCTTATTGCATATGAAAATGTAGTGTAGGTTGTGTTCTTCATTTGATAGCCACCATCAGTTTTCATGATAGGTTAAATTATCCTATTATGTTTCATGAAGAAAAAGTGTTTAATTCTGTTTTGATTTTGTTCTTAATACTCTGAGGCAGCTGAACAACTAGGAAAATTTTCCAGAAGCTTAAAAAAATGGAAAAAAAAGTCAACGAGGTTTCAAGTTTTTTATATGTAAAAATTGGTTTAAACATATTATTGGGAATTGGGTTTTTCCATTTATAAACTGGAGAAAAATATGTAAACCTGTAAAATCTATGGTATCTCATTGATATAAATGTGCATGCTGTTCTACTGGATCAAAATTTTCAAAATGTAACTTTGAAGTCATAAATTATGGATTCCTACATTAAATAGATGATTACTCATGGTGTTTTCTAAAGATTTTTTTTCTTATTGAGCAAGACCTTTCTTAGAAAATATACTATATGTGAAGATATATAGCTGCCATGTTAATACATAAAACATAATTAAATGGTTTCCCTTAGTGTAAAAAACATTAATGAATAAAAGGAAAAAAAGGGCTCATTTACAGAACCATGATGTTACTCAGGAAGAAGTTGGGCAATTTTTAGGCTGGCATTAATTCATACCATGTCTGTAGTCTTTATCATGAGAGATAAGATAGAAAATGGCCCTGTGGTTTGCCAAATAGATAAAGGAAACAGATTTGATGAGAAGCAGCAGAATGAAAAGAGATAAAATCTGCTTTATGGCTCTCTTTGTAGTGCTTCAATAAGGTAAAAAGAGTACCAAAAGATGCATTTAGAATTGCTGCTTTTTAACTTTTCTTTTCTTTTTCTTTTTTTTTTTTTTTTTATTTTTTTATTTTCTAAAGCATCAGGTTCACCTTTCTGCACTTCTTCAGGCAAAACAAGAGATTAACATAGCAGTAACACTACCCAGATCTTGGGTGGATATGAAATTCTCACCTATCACCTTCCAATCTTAGTGCTTTTCAAAAAGAATGTGTCATTATCCTTATTTTGCAGATGAGAAAACTGGAGCAAAGATGGATCTATTTGCTAAAGTTCATTTTTGAAAGCTAGAGATAGCTCTTTCTGTTTATTTGAAATTAAACTTATATTCCTTGTTCTGAGCTACCTTCTCTTTCAGTAGGAAAGAAACATGTAATAAAACTTAGTAAAAAGCATGTTTTTGTTGGTGGTGGGGACAAGTATGTAAAATAACATTTTTACATAGGAACCTATAGTTTTTATTTGAAAACTTTAATTTCTTAAGAAGAAGTGGGGAAATTGAAGGCATAGACAGTTCTTATTGATTTATTTTCCCACTCTGAATAACACTGTTCAGGGTATACAAATTCATACAGTTTAGTCAAGCTGTCTTTCTATAATTTGCTTCTGCTCCCTCTTCAAGCAGGTTGTCTTTTACATTTGAATTTCTGTTGCCCTTTTAAATTTTAACTAATTCTCCCTTGCTTTTTCATAGGAAGACCCTGACATGGGCAGCATATATGTATGTGTGTGTGTATAGGTAATAAATATGTATGTTCTGTATATATTGTCTGTGATTGTGACTCTGACTGGGTTGCTATCTATATATCTAATCCTGTCATTGCAAGGGTGGGTGTTTTTTTTTTTGTTTATCATCATATCAGACAGAAAAATCCTTATTTCATTTATCTTTTGGCCCGAGATATTATCAAAATATATAAACTTGTGAAATGTCCTGTGAGATTTGTTAAACCTAAGTCCTCAGAAAGTATTTCCCCAGTAACCTTTCTGTATCTGATAATGTATTTTAAGCAAGGGGGTAAGGGACATTAAGCAAGGAGATATACAGAGTAAATAATGCCAATAGTTATGCTGAGCTCTGTATTGCAAAATTATTAAGATGCAGATTTGTATTTGTTCATATTTCTACTTGTATATCTTATTCCTGAATTGTTTTTTCTGTTCTTTTCACTTGGTCTTACAGGAGGAAAGATAAAAGCCCTTGACGTGTAAGAAAAAGTTGATGATGTGATCTGCAGCCCATGGTCCATAACCCCCGTTTAATATCAGATTCCGAGATAATTGGCATTGAAGGGGGATACGGTAATACCTAAATGAAATACCAGATAAGTAAGAAAGAAGCCTAAGTGTAAGCAGTCATGCCTTCCAGGTCAGAATGTCCTGATGTTGTTTCAGGGGTGGTGCTGCTTGGGTTCACCTGACTTGACATTTTTCCTGCAGTCTACAGAATCCAGCCGTCCCAAATCTCTACCTTCTAGCGTTTACTTTGTTTCCTGAACTACAGATTTCTGCAACTGCTAACTTGGTTTTCAAGAGAAGTTTTTTTTGCGTGTGTGTCTCTTCCCTCTCTTGGTTTCCTCTGATAGCTAACCGCAGCGCAGCATCAGTTTGTCGCCTACTGCTGGCTTTTCTGGAGAGGGCACCAGTGCTCATCTTTGTCCTCTAACTCGCTCTTGTTTACCGTGCAGGTGCTCCCCTTACCTGCTCTGCAGGTGGGAGACTGGATCATAAGGGAAAAAAGAAGTCTGGAGAACATAAATGACAATGGTAAATCTAAAACGGGATTCCAGTAAGATGAAGTACAAGTTGCTTCCAAATATTTCTGCCATTTCGGCTGACAAAGGGATCCAGCTGTACAATTTAGATCCACAGAATAGGTAAGAAAGTAAATTTGTAAGAGCAGTCACAGCCTAGTTAAAATTCTGAGTTGTGTGTCCACACTTTTGTATCTATTCCAAGGCACCGGATGGGTAACTTTTTGCTGGTAGTTCCATTTGCTCCCTCAGAATTTGTGCAAACCATTATTCCTTGGACAGAAGAGAAAGTGCTAAGAGCAGCACTTTGCAGTGCCGGGAACTTCATCCCAATTGCAAAAAAGAGTTTCAGAGAGATTTAAAAATTCTGAGATTTAAAAATATTTTCTTTCTCCTCATCTCAGCAGTCCTTTGTCTCTGATTTTTAAAAGTGTATTTGTCTCTGCCTGTGTTTTTCTAGATACCCTTCCTCTGGCACTCACATGTATTTTTTTTTTCCCACTTCTGCAAAATATTTGTGGTCAGTTTGTGCAGCAGAAATTATCTCGAAAAACCTCATTGCAAGAGTGGTGTGTCTTGACTTTCTGTGTATTTGTGTCTTGTGGATAGGTTTTCTGTTGTCCGAGAAGGCATTTTCTGACCAAAGTACTTTCCTCTGACTTTCAAGAAATATTTCTGGTACCATGGAAAAGTTGAGCTTGTACTGTAGCCTGTGATGTCACTTTCCACTGCTTAGGTACCTATTTTGCAAAAAGCTGTAGGAACGTAATGGTTTATTACTTGTAAGAGTTATTTGGCCAGTTTGAATGAAATTTAGTAATGAAGATAGAAATGTCTTGGGAGAGAAACACAGAGGCAGTCTGACTGCCTAGGCATTACTTTCTAAAAGGCTAGGCTTAAAAAGGTATGACTTTTCTGAATTCTCTGTTGCAGCTGGTTTGAGCAGTTTGCAATGTCAGTAATAAAGGGAGAAGGATTTTTTTGCTCCCCCCCAATCCTGTAGCCTCCATGTCCTGTGCAGCTCCTAAATCCTCTTCCTTTGAAGGTCCACGTAGCGTCTCAGGGTTTTAGCAGGTTGCTCTAATGATCTCCACGATAGAGCTTAAGGACAACTAAATAAACAAACCCTTCAGCAGATCCTGAGGACCCCCTTGCAAATCACCTAAATGAAGCTGCAGTAGGCAATAACACTACAGGAGAACATTTAGTTAGCACACAAATTAAAATCAGCAAATGAAGCTCAAACCAAAACCATGGTGGTCAGGAGCTTAGGAAACCAGGAGAGAGGGCAGCACCTTGGCGCCTGAGTCAATGGTTTAGGACCATGCATAATAAGCAGTGAGGGGAAGTGCTGTTCTGCTGACATGAACATGCCAGGTGTTCACTGCAGCCAAAATTTGCACCCAAAGTGCAGGAAGTTTACCGCTGGCTGGGGGGTGTTACAAGGCGAAGCAAGATATAATGAAGGGATGGGTGAATGGGGGTGGGGAGGGGAGATAGGGAAAAAATGGTTCAACTTCTCTTTATCCTTTACTTTTTTAATTCAATCTTATCATAATTCTAAAGTTAGCTAAGTGTATGTCTGAATTGTTTTGCTCAGACCCGGGGAATGATTTTTTTCAGAGCTGTCATGCAGATGCAGCACTAGAACTTTTGGGAACAGAGAAACAGGAAAAATAATAACTTTCTTTTTTTTTTTCCCTGTGGACATTTCAAATGCCCAGAATAAGTATTTATGACACATGCAACCATTCCTGAAATCAAAGGCTCATTAGAGCTGCAGATGAAATCCACTAATTAAATGGTTAGTTGTAAGTTTATTTTTAACATTCTTTTTATGTTGATGTCCACAAACTGACTCAGGGTCCCTACACTGACAGGGCTGTAGAGATCTAAAGCAGCTGTCTTTTCTACAAAGAGCTGTACTATAAAACTTATGTTTGCTGTTTAAGATACTTTTTTTTTTTTTCATCATCTAGACTAAAGGATCAACTGATGCTGGATGACGCTGTTTTCACTTTTCATGTCTGTACTCTCTTCTCTCTGGAGAAGCTTTGCTCTTCTCTTTCTGTTGCTAAGAGAAAAAGCCCCGTTGCCAGGGAACAAATGTCCAGCACATACTGATGTGTCCTCTGTCAGATGTCAAAAGAATCCCTCCTAAGTGTTTTCCTGTGTGTATAGGGGACAAGTCTTACCCATGAGAGAAAGGAAAGGTGGAATTGGACAGCCTTGTTTGGCCATGTTCAAAATCACCCCCAAATCATTCACCTTTTATCCAGCAGTCCTAATTCCAGCTCTTTGTTTTACTTTTTTCCCCTTTCTTCTGTAGTCCAGACAAAGGATAAAACACCAGGCTTAAAACTTGTTTTATTTACTTTACTCATTTAGAAGTGAAGCTTGTTTTTCTATTTTAAAATCAGTTTGATCCTAGTGTTATGTGGTCAGGACACGCAGAAAACCTTCAGAAAAAGAGCAGCCCATGGTTTGGCTGAGCCAGATGAGGCTGCAGCTTTTTGCTCGTAGATCTGCTCTTGAAACTGTAAGCATCCATCCCATTGCTGGGGCCTAACACGGCCTCTGTGGCACGTGCCTGGAGCAGCAGGCAGAGGCGTTCAGTATGTAGTTAAACTGTCCTTAGCCGTGTGCCTCGCTTTTCTCCGTAGCGTAGAATTAAACCTTCCAGTTCACAACTCAAAGCCTTTTGGAGCTAGACAGCCGGCAACACGTTAAGTAAAAATCTCCTGGGGGAGGAAGAGGCAGACTCTGTGTGATCCTGTAGTCAGAGCTCTGTGTGTGTTGTCAGTGGTATATTACTGGCATGTGGGAAGGGCACCTCTGGAGTGCAGAGTACTTGTTCATTTTGTTCATTTGCCTGACTTGAAGAAGTCAGGCAAAATAGCCAGCAGGCCTGCGTGGATGAACAAGGAACTGCTGGACAAGCTCAGGACCAAAAAGGAGGCCTATAGAGGGTGGAAGCAGGGACAGGTAGAATGGGCAGAATATAAAGAAACTGTCCGAGTGGCCAGGAACCAGATCAGGCAAGCGAAAGCCCAGGCAGAACTAAATCTAGCCAGGGACATCAAAAACAATAAGAAAAACTTCTATAAATATGTCAGGGATAAAGGCAGGACTAGGGAAGTTGTGGGCCCGCTCTGGAAGGAAACGGGAGACCTGGCCTCCCAGGATATGGATAAGGCTGAGCTACTGAACAACTTTTTTGCCTCATTCTTCACCAGCAAGGGCTCCAACCACACTGCCTAAGTCACGGAAGGCAAAAACAGGCGCTCTGCGAATGAAGAACTGCCCACAGTAGGAGAAGGTCAGGTTTGAGACCTATTAAGGAACCTGAAGGTGCATAAGTCCATGGAACCTGATGAAATCCACCCACGGGTCCTGAGGGAGCTGGCAGACAAAGTTGCTAAGCCGCTTTCCATCTTATTTGAGAAATCGTGGCAGTCTGGCAAAGTTCCCACTGACTGGAGAAAGGGGAACATAACCCAATATTCAAAAAAGGAAAAAAAGAAGACCCAGGGAACTATAGGCCAGTCAGCCTCACCTCTGTGCCTGGCAAGATCATGGAGCAGATCCTCCTGGAATCTCTGCTAAGGCACATGGAAAATAAGGAGGTGATTTGAGAGAGCCAACATGGCTTCCCCAAGGGCAAATCATGCCTGACAAATTTGGTGGCCTTTTACAATACTGCCACAGACTTGGTGGACAAGGGCAGAGCAACAGATGTCATCTACCTGGACTTATGCAAAGCATTTGACACTGTCCTGCATGACATTCTGGTCTTAAAATTGGAAAGTCATGGGTTTGATGGATGGACCACTGGGTGGATAAGGAACTGGTTGGATGGCTGCACGCAAAGTGTTGTGGTCAATGGATCAATGTCCAGTTGGCAGCCACACGAGTGGTGTTCCTCAGGGGTCGGTACTGGGACCAGTGCTGTTCAACATCTTTGTTGGAGACATGGACAGTGGGATAGAATGCACCCTCAGCAAGTTTGCTGACAACACCAAGCTCGGTGGCACGGTCGACACGCTGGAGGGAAGGGATGCCATCCAGAGGGACCTGGACAGGCTGGAGAGGTGGGCCCATGCACCGCGTGAAGTTCAACCAAGCCAAGTGCAGGGTCCTGCACCTGGGACGTGGCAATCCCAGGCACAAATACAAGTTGGGCGGAGAATGGCTAGAGAGCAGCCCTGAGGAGAAGGACTTGGGGGTGTTGGTGGATGAGAAGCTCAACATGAGCCGGCAATGTGCACTGGCAGCCCAGAAAGCCAACCACATCCTGGGCTGCATCAAAAGAAGCGTGGCCAGCAGGTCATGGGAGGT
This sequence comes from Numenius arquata, assembly GCF_964106895.1. Classification (NCBI taxonomy): domain Eukaryota; kingdom Metazoa; phylum Chordata; class Aves; order Charadriiformes; family Scolopacidae; genus Numenius; species Numenius arquata. The sequence continues at coordinate 21,310,736 of NC_133576.1, read as the reverse complement.
GATTCTACCCCTCTACTCTGCACTCGTGAGACCCTACCTGGAATACTGTGTCCAGCTTTGGAGTCCTCAACACAGGAAGGACACGGACCTGTTGGAACGGGTCCAGCGGAGGGCCACGAAGATGCTCAGAGGGCTGGAGCACCTCCCCTATGAAGACAGGCTGAGAGAGCTGGGGTTGTTCAGCCTGGAGAAGAGAAGGCTCTGAGGAGACCCCATAGCAGCCTTCCAATATCTGAAGGGAGCCTACAGGAGAGCCAGAGAGGGACCCTTTGTCAGGAAATGTAGTGACAGGACAAGGGGTAATGGTTTTAAATTGGAAGAGGGGAGATTTAGATTAGATATTAGGAGGAAATTCTTTACTGTGAGGGTGGTGAAGCACTGGAACAGGTTGCCCAGGGAAGGTTGTGGCTGCCCCATCCCTGGAAGTGTTTAAGGCCAGGCTGGATGGGGCTTTGAGCAACCTGCTGTAGTGGAGGTGTCCCTGCCCATGGCAGGGGGGTTGGAACTCAGTGATCTTTAAGGTCCCTTCCAACTCTAACCATTCTATGGTTTTATGATTCTATGATTACTGTCTTGTCATTAGATGTCCTGAGTTAAGGTTGGTCCAGCACAGAGTTTTGTACCCTGTGCTGTGTGTGGATGTTACTCACACATGATTTATCAGCACATTTAAGAAAGACTTCAAAGAGACTAGCTGGTGCTTTTCAGCTTAGTTGATCTTGAGATGGTTTATGGCTGCAAGTAACTTGGAGAGAGGTTGGAAATTACACGTAGCTAGATAACTCTTGATTCAAGAAGTTTGTAAGCGTTGATGTTTTAAAAAGCTGAAGAAATTGAAAGGAAATGGATAAATGTTGTAACAGTGTTATCACTTACACTGTCAGTGTAAAAGTATACATTTGGTAGATATTGTTATATTGGGACTTTGCTCTAGCATAAATGGGATAGTGACCTAAATTAGCATTTCTCTTGTCTTAGAACAAAGCAGAAGCAAAAAGAATAGGTTCAGAAATAAAGATGTACAGGTATAATGTTGGTATGCTTTCTGCAAAGTCTCTGGATGGGGTCCTTATATGGCAGAGTTGCATCCAGGGACTGATACTGTAAGGAATGCTTTGGCTCCTCTGGTCATACACAGATCATCAGGAGCAGAAGAGGAGAAAATGGTTGTGTTTCTCCCAAGCTATTCAGCTGCTAGCCGAAGCCAAACATTGGTCAAGAAACAACCAGAGAAAGGATTTGTGACTCTTTTCTTGCATTTCTGTCTGTTGATTTCCAACCATAAGCAGTTTTCCATTTTCATTTTCCCTCTGAATCATTTAAAATTTGGTCTTCCTCATACTTTTGTTTTGGTTTTGAGCATTAAAAACTCACTTTTTTTGGAAGGTCCTTTTTTTCTTTTACTTCTCAGCATTGCATGATGTAACATCATGCTGGAGATCACTGTATTTGGCCCTGTCGTGCTTTTTGTCTTGTCAGAGTAGTACTATGGAGAACTAGTTCAAGTCCAAAGCCAGTAGTGGCCTGTCATCAGAGGGAAGAAGCTAGGGAAGAAGCTGACCAGCACTGCTTTTATTAGGGCTAGTGTTAGGACCTCGGCTCCACAGTCACAGCCCCTGCTTTAACTCGTAAAACTATTTCTGCTTAGAGAAATGTGAACAGTAAAAGGCAAAGGTGCTTCTAATGATAAGAAATGTGATGAACAAATCAATAGGCTTAGGGAGTTATACTCGCACCCTCCATTGTGCTGAGCTCTCTCTTTAAGGGGGAGTTGTCATAAATCATAAAAGTCACTGTCCTATTTTTGAGTCTTGCAAAACTCAGCTATGTTGATCTCACTCATCTTGCTGAAGGATTAAAATTACAGCCAGGTATTCTCCTATTTCATTTTAGAAAAGCATACAGCTGGCAGAAAAAATGTATTCTTCTTTATCTTGTCTTGGAAGAGCTGTGTACAAACAGCTCACATTGTCCTCAGCTGATTGAGTTTATTGAACGGGTAATTCCAAAAAGCAGACCTTTCATAGATATGTTTTTATTCAAATTTTAAACTATTATCTATTTGTGATAAACTGAGATGAGGTTTCTGTACTGTTCTTGCCTCATACAATGAAAAAAGGTTGTCCAAAAGTCTCCTGCAGGGAAGAGTTGCATGCATACATACTGTTTTTTAAAAAAGGTAGCTTCCCTAGGAACTCACACATAGAAAACTGGAATTTGTTTTCAGGAACCATACACTGGAGGATGCTTGGCATTTTACATTTGTATAAAGCAAACAAAAGGAATGTGGATATGAAACAAATTCATGTATAGTTTTGAAAGAATGCTCAGTAGCATTTCACACAGAACCAGAGATTTACAGTTTAGGTAACTCTGATGACTAGTGAACAAGCAATTTTTTTCTTACTTGTAAATAAGATTTGCCTATTAAATAGTTTACTTGTTCTGTGAGGTTATTGTTTCCTCTAAGCTGTTATTTAGCGGCATGTCAGTATTATAAAAACAGTAAAAATTAGTTGAAATTAATTGTGCTTTCTTGTGCTCTTTTTTAAAAAATAAGTTTTCACAATGGTACCCCTTATTTCTGTATTAACATAAGAGTTAATTTTGTTATGCCTACACAGACTTCCTATAAGGCGACTGAAATTGATACTAATGTAGTGAAAAAATGGTAAACAAAACTGGATTTACAGTTCACATTTCCCTTGATAAATTTGGTTGCAGTTCTGCTTGGTGTCGTACACAGTATTTTGCCCATACAAATAAACAAAGCTACCCTGTCTCAGTAATTTCATTGCCCAAGTATCAGAGAAGATACTTAGGGAAAATGCATTTAGGATCTTTTCTCGATGCACAAGCCCATTTTTATATGACTGAAATTGCTTCAATTATTTTTATTCTACAGTGTAATTATTAGTGATAGGCTTATGGACCACCCACTGAAATAACATTTTGTAGTGAAGGTTTTGGCTATGGGGAACTGTTCCTTCTAATAACAAGGAAGGGTACTTAAAATTATTTTTTAGCCACAGAGGAAGTTTTGTTTGCTCTCGACCATAATAGCAATGATGTAAACTTTCAGTCTTAATAACAACTGAGTAACCTAAAGCAAGTTTGCTAATGTATTACATGGTAATATATTCTCTTACAGATATAATTGCTCATTAATTTAAGACATGGCCAGGTTTCTGGTGCAGGATACTACTTTATAAATTCCCAAGTTAATATCTCCAAATATTCACTGTTCCTTCTGAAGTTCAATACTGTCTAGTGATTATTCAGTATTTTGCAGCTACTTTCAGCATTACTGCTTAAGTGACATTATTTATTGATTAGTGGTGCTACTTTCCTAATGAATGTCTCTTCAGGTAGATTTTAAGATTTTAAGTTGCAGATTTGAAGAGGCCAGAGGAAGGGTAAAATTAAACAAGGTCTATTTTCTTCACAGGACCTTGGTATTTCTTTATATGGATTCTTCTTTTTACATTTTCAAATTTCTTTTCATTTAGAAACAAATCAAGATGAAGCTGGATTGATATATTGTGATGACTATTTTTTTTTTTTTTTTTTTTTGCCAAGCCTTGGAAAAGGGCCCTTGATTTGATGACTTTATTGAAAGTTAATTGTTGCTAATAGATTATTGAGGGACTACTTAATAAAATAAACAAACCAGGGAGTCCATAACAGTTTTAACCTCTATATGAAAAGCTGGTTTCGATGAAACTGGAGAAACCTTTGGACTATTCTGGAAACAGGTAGAAAAATAGCAAAAAATTACACTTTTCATTAAATAAAATTCTAATTTCTTGTCTTCCAAAGATGATTATTTTGAGGTTAATAATTTTTATATTTTGATGATATATGGCTATTATGAAAAGTATTATGTAAACATTTGTTTATATTATCTCTGAAACACTCTGCATTTTAATACTTTTGAAGGTGATATAATTGACAGATGGAAGTAGCAGCCAGGCTTAGGTCCTGTCAGTGTGCAGATATACTTTGCTAGGACTACTGAAATGACAAATTTCAACATGCCTTGGCATACAACATGCTATGTATGATTGGCTTTATGAGGCACAGGATACAGTTGACCCAGTAACCTATAAATATCAACATGCAGTTTGCAGTTTTGCACAGTGTGCTACGAATGACTGACCTAAACATACACAATATGTAGCTGATCCAGTCACCTATGCATGAAAGCAATATGTTCTCACAGTGTAAGTGTGATATTTCATACATTAAGTGAGCAGAGTGTCCGAAGAGCTTGGTTCTCCACCAAAACTCCAGAGCCTCTCTTAAGCCTTGTCACACATGTGAAACCTTTCTCCTGTGCTAGGTCTGTGTGCTCATGAGCTAAGCTATTAGTTCAGTTTTAGAAACATTGGGATGTTGGGACAATATCTTGGAAAATTTCTGGACCAAGAGATCGCTTTGTTGTTATTGAAGCTTTGTCTTCTGTCAGTCCAGAGTTATCTACAGATACAGTGACTCTGGCAGTTGCTTTTTTTTTTTTAACATGGAATTAGGTTGTACTTTAGGATTTTGTTCCTGATGGGTTTTTACCTCAGTTTACCCACGTTACACTTTGCCCTCAGCTGCTAACAGAAACTGAACTGTTAATACATTGAATTTAACATGAGATCAGCCCTTTAAATTGAAGTTTCAGATTTACCTTAGAATCCAACTCATTTGTTTTCTGTAGTGATGGGGCACCACTCGCTTTAGTGCAGCATGGGTTGGGCTTTTTGCTCAGTCCAGATTCTGGCAGTGTGTTGTGCTGTGTTATGTGATTACCAGCAGTAAGATTATGTGATTGTTTTCTAGTGAAGTCTGTGGGCAAGACATTTGGGTATATAATAGTAAAGCTATAGGGAGGTGCCTCAGTTTCTGCAATGCCAGCAATTGTTTACTGAGCCTGATTTCTGTTCCAAGGTTTGCTGATCACAGGGGACCTTTCTAAGCTGAATGAATGTGACTTATGTGGGCTTAGGAGAGATCAAGATTTTCCCTCCGTGACAGGGAGATAGGAAGGGATGCTTGTGGGAACAAAGTAGATGAAACCAAGAAGGAAAGCTAATTCTTTGATGTTTTTTCAGGGTGCAGGATGCCAAGTTACAACTGTTCTCCTCCCTCAATTCATGTGGTTGACCGGTTTGTCTGTTTGGTTTTTGTTTTGTTTTGTTTTGTTTTTTTCAGTTTAAGTGAGTCAATAGTAGACTTCAACAAGAAATTAAAATGACTCAAAGAAATGAATATTGTTCTACTAATCATCTCTGTAAAAGCTTCCTTTTAAAATTCAGAGATTAACTTGTGGTCTTGAAAGTCTCTTGCATTAACTAGAGAAGTCACTGTATAGGCAGCTCAAGTATTGACCATGCTCCATTCACCTGAAATACTTGCTTTTAAAGATTTACCATAAACTGATGGCTGCATAACCTTCTTCTATGAGTGGGAGGAAGGAATGAAGAGAGTAACACAAGTAGGAGGCGAAGAGATACTTGTCACTCAGTTTTTCCTACTACTTTGTACTGGCTTTAGTGTTTCTAGATACACAAACATAGTGCTTTCTGCATGAATTAAGAACTGGTTTTGGTACAGGAAAATGATAGTGGCTAAGAATATATAGTCTTGATTTAGAATATAACAAATACATTTGAATGCCTGTTCAGGAGCATGTCATCAGTGTATATTGTGTGTATGCATGTACATAAGTGTGCTTGTGTATTCCCCAGTGACCATCAGGGTTTTTGCCACCTTTGGTACCTATTCATATTTCAGTCTTACAGCTTAATCAAGGAAGAGGTAAAGTTGTTGTGATTGCAAAGATAATGAAGGAGACATAGAGTTAGAGAAGTAAGAAAGCACAACACTAAGTTGTTTTGGAGTATTCCCTGCTGCATAAAAACAGGCTGAGACAAGAATATGTGTCATTGATACATTGCAGTTAAAAAGCATCCAATATGAGCTGCTACATGTTATATTCAAAATGGCTCCAAAATCTATGTATCTAGTCAAATTTCTGATCTCCCAGGGGCAGGTGTTTGCACTGTAACTTTACAACTAAATTTTTATGCCTAAAAACCCACCCAGATTTTAATATTTTATCTCCTGGTTTAATGTTTTATCCTCTTGGTTCCTGAAGAAAAGTGTCTGGAATATATGATACAGTAGCTGTATAAGTATAAAAAAAAAAAAAAACAACTATGAAATAAACCCAAAATCACCTGCTTCACTTTGTGGTATGTAAAACTTATCTCATTGGGATGACTAGTCATATTTCAATATTTCTGCTCTTGAATTTCTGTTTTTATGCTCTTTTTAAAAAGGAAAACTATGCTTAACATTTAGTAAGAAATAGTCAGATAATACAGTTTATAACAAACATGGAATTTTTGCATTTAAACCATTGCATGTGGCAGCTATGCTGTACAATGCCCTATGAAACTGTCAAAACCCACTGTAAAGACAGAGGGGGAGTGTAGATTACCTTCAGGCCCCTTTAACAACACAAGGACAAGAGTACTGTCCTATAGGTAAAGAAGCAAGATGTTAAATCTCTTATGAGTTTTATGTTCCCTAGTCCAGTATATGCTGGCAGTTGATATTCTATCCGGCAGATAAATTGAGGAGTGAAATGCAACAGTTTCTCTTCTTGGAAAGATTAATCCAGTCTCCAAAAATATCTCCAGGCTTCTATACAGTAACTTTTGAATTTGGGCTTTTGGTATTACTAAACGATTAGATGGGACCTGGATGATACTCTGAAATTGAAGAGTCCATGGATTCAATGATCTGTGTTTGCACTAATATTTCATTTAGTTGTACTTTCCCCAGAATTCAGTCTTTCAAGTAATAGAAGCTGACTGTGTGTGACAGATGAAGATCATAGTAATTGTGTGGAATTGCATTGAAATCAAACCTAGCATAAATTTTTAAGGCATTTGACTGATCGCAAAATATAGTTACCAAGTAAACAGGGGAAGGGAGAAGGACTGAATTCCTAGATTTTTGATAGAGCTACCATGATGTCTAGACAGATGTATTTTGGAGTACATGAAAAGAGGTATAAAATTAAAACCATCACATCGCCATGTTTAGTTGTGTCTGGTACTTGGGAAATAGATTTAGTCGAGTCATGAGTTATTCATTGCATTGGGTGAAAACTTCCATTCCTGTTATGTATTTCCATTCAGTAGCTGTGAGATCTTGTGAGACAAAGGTAGGATCTGCTAACCAGATATCAGATCTTATTTTTATTCGTCTGTAGAAAAAAGCTGCCTTTGGATGGTGAGGAGGAGTGAGCAAACCTCAGTCACATCATCTCTATATACATCTTAAGTTGCCTGTCTGGGCGTATGGTTCATAATGAGAGGCAATTGAAGGTGGTTAATTTTAAATTTTAACTGAAGTTTCATTACCACTGCTATCATATCTATCATAAGATATGTATATTGTTCTTTGGTGAGCCTGGCATTGAGCAAAGCAGATGGATCTTCTGCCCTTGGTCTCTTCAAATCTTTGAAAGGAAGAGTATGTCCTTTTAGAACTCGCCCTATTCACCAGAAGACAAAAGCATTTTGATTTTCTAAAATATTGTTTTTACTAAGAACTGGTATTTTTTGGATACTAACTCAGGTATTTCTACTAAGGGTGTTATTTTTTCAGATAAGTTGATTTCCTGCACTTCTGTACACTTGATGGTTTGACCTAAAAGCTACTCAGATACCTCAGGATGTACCAGTGATAAATCAATAAGTATTTCCTTATGAATATTGCCACTTTTCATAGTTTTACAGGAAAAAGGGAAGACTAAGGATGAGTTTATGGATTAATCACAGCAAGAAAATTTGGCACATCTTCCGAAGAGAACAGAAAAGGTGAGCAAGATCTTGGAATCTGAACATCAGCACTGAGCAGCTATGCTCCACTGCCCTTGAGTGAGACGAAGGCCAAGGAGAGATAGTCTCTAGAAACCAGTGCTACATGAAGGGTTTAGGCTCTATAAATATAAGAGAGCAGAGAAGATCAGGGTGGAAATTTCTTACAGGCATTGGAAAAATCTTGAGACCTGGCCAGGTGTTGCTCTGGATAATTACAGTAAGGTTCCAGGAAACATCAAGTGTGACATTGACTTATAAAAGTATCAGGTGTTCTGAGTGATGTCAGACTACCAAGTTCTTTGCGATGTTTTCTGTGGTTAATCAAGACAGATAAATTTGTATTTCTGCTGCTTTCTCTTATCTAGATGTAACCTACATTTTATTAGGTGCTTGCAGTTATATCTACTATCTGACCAGCAAAAAGAGAGATTTGAAATTTCCTCACAGTACTCTAAACAAAGAGATGCTTTCAGATATGGTGAGTGGAACCAATGAATCAGAATGGATGGCAGCTCTCAGACTCCACAGGCTAAATATCTGCTCACAGTCCTCTCTTCATTATAGAGCTGCAAATGTCTAAATACAAAATAATATGTAAAGAAACTGATAGTTTTTGCATAAATTGCAAAGAAGTAAAATGTATGAGTGTTTTTGATTTTCTTTCATTATGTATTATCTTTATTTTTTTGGAGTTGGCACACTTGAATATCCTCATTTGTAGCATGGTTACCCTACTGTTTACTTTGATTATTCAGGCACTTGCATGGATATGTGGCAGAACATGACTCTTAAATGGTTTCCCAGTTACCATCTGCCAGCTGACACCTTAAGTAACTGTATGCATTCCCATAGCCAGGCACAGTTGTAAACTGAAATACTTTGTCAGCCTTAGTGAAAAAGTTAATAGCAAAAAAACCCCACACCCCAAAACTCAACCAAACAAACCCACTCCTCTACACTCCCCCCACCCCTATTATTTCCTACCTTTTAAAAATTTTATTAAGTACATGTCATTTATGTATGAAGGTATAAGTGTCAGCCAGCATGGTGACCAAGCTGGTGGTCAGTGACTGTAAAAAATCAGTAGAATGTAATTGTTTGGTTGTCTTCATATACCTAATTTAGGATGATTTTGCCTAAATTACTGTGTTATTGATGTCAAGCATCTTAGGGTCTAATTCTCATATTTGGATATAGCAATAAGTAGTCTGACATAGGGCTGTGGGGTTAAGAATGTAAATTGTCAGAGTGGACAATTTTTGCAGCTGTACTAAGTGTTTAAAAAATAAATCTCCGTTCTTTATTTCATTATTCATGTTCCTACTTTTGTTATGATGAGTGCTCTGTGGGTGATACACTTTTAGTATCTTATGAGCTCCTAGCTGCCACAGGGAGACAATCACCCAAGCACAACAAAATGTAAGACTCTGCCTATAATAGGATCTCCATGTCTGATATCTTTGGGTAGAAGTTGTTTTGTTTTTCTATAGTGAAAAACTCACCATGTAAAAAGAAATTTAAAAATACCCTTTCTACTGCACAATCGAGGCCTCCCCATAATAGTTTGAATACACAAGTGCAAAAGAGAGCAAATAAACTCACCAGGAGTGGAAAACATGCAAGGGTGCAACTGTGCACCTCTTGTTCTGCTGCTTTGTCCTCTGTGAGGACTGTTACAAGATTTCACTAATAGGACTGCCAGTAAATCTCATGTACTTTTTTTTCCCTAATTTTATTTTGGGTTTTCTGATTATTGTTTAGCCTGTTTCTGATACTAGCTTCTGATTTTTCTCCCTTACTCAGGCCATTAAAATGTTGCTTTAGGTATTGTCAGACAATAATTCATTCATACTTTATTCTGGTGTGTGTACTGCATATTATCTTGTGCAATTATTTAATTAAAACATAATTATAGGGTGCCAACCTACGAAAATAGATAGGTGAATGAAAATTTCACTTGAAGGTATAAAACATTTGGGTTCAGCTGCAGAAAAGAAGAGACTCATTTACTGCAAAAAGAACTGGCTTTGGGGAATGATGCTTATCTGCATCAATACCATAAATGCATTTTAGTTTGAAAAACTCCCCAGAGGGTTCATGAGGCTTGTGTGTTTGTTTTTTATGATAAATCTGGTTTGGCTCAAGGGTTCCCATTAAACCACTGTTATGAATACACCCTTCTGGTGGAATTACTAAAAAAGCTTTTCAGGTAATATTACAAATATAATTACAATTGAGTTATTAGTTATTTAAACTAACCCAGATGCTGGCAGAGGCTGAAGCTTAGCTTTTATGTTGTCTTCTTATTGTTTCTTGCATCATTTTGTGTTTGTGCATGCGTTGTGAAAATAATTTCCTGATGCATCTAGACAGGTTAACAGGGTCCACTGTGATGCAGCTAACAACAGGGAGATGAGTGAGAACTTATGATGTTTCCTTATGATGTTTTTTTTCTAAACTACGTAGCAGAGGCCTTTGGCCTGGAGGTGTCAAACCTTTGGTCACAGGGTGCTGGAGTTTAGGCTTCTGGCATTAAAAATGTGAATATAGATTGGTCCAGGCCGGAAGGGACCTCCAAAGGTCATCTAGTCCGACCTCCCCGCAGTCAGCTGGGACACCCCCAACTAGACCAGGTTGCCCAGGGCCTCGTCGAGCTTCACCTTGAATATCTCAAGGGAAGGGGCCTCAACCACCTACCTGGGCAACCCGTTCCAGTGTTCCACCACCCTCATGGTAAAGAACTTTTTCCTAATATCCAATCTAAATCTCCCCTTCTCCAGCTTAAAACCATTGCCCCTTGTCCTGTCACTGCAGGCCTTTGTAAACAGACTCTCCCCAGCCTTCCTGTAGGCCCCCCTCAGGTACTGGAAGGCCGCTACTAGGTCTCCCCGGAGCCTCCTCTTCTCCAGGCTGAACAACCCCAGCTCCCTCAGTCTGTCCTCATAGGAGAGGTGCTCCAGCCCCCCGATCATTTTGGTGGCCTTCCTCTGGACCCACTCCATCAGGCCCATGTCCTTTCTATACTGAGGGCTCCAGACCTGCACACAGTGCTCCAGGTGAGGTCTCAGCAGAGCAGAGGAAAGTGGCAGAATCACCTCTCTGGATCTGCCGGCAACACTTCTTTTGATGCAGCCCAGGATGTGATTGGCCTTCTGGGCTGCAAGTGCACATTGCCTGCTCATGTCCAGCTTCTCATCCATCAGCACCCCCAAGTCCCTTTCCTCAGGGCTGCTTTCTAATACCTCATCCCCCAGTCTGTATTTATACCGAGGATTGTTTCAGCCCAGGTGCAGAATCCTGCACTTGCTTTTGTTGAACCTCATGAGGTTCATCTGGGCCCACCTCTCCAGCCTGTCCAGGTCCCTTTGAATGACATCCCATCCCTCTGGTGTATCGACAACACCACAGAGCTTGGTGTCATCTGCAAACTTGCTGATGGTGCTCTCAATCCCTCTGTCTATGTCTTTGATAAAACTGTTAAACAGTCCCGGTCCCAGCACGGACCCTTGAGGGACACCACTTGTCACTGCTCTCCATCTGGACTTCAAGCCATTGAGTACCACCCTCTGGGTGCGACCATCCAGCCAATTCCTTATCCACCGAACCGTCCACCCATCAAATCCGTATCCCTCCAATTTGGCAAGCAGGATGTTGTGAGGGACCGTGTCAAAGGCCTTACTGAAGTCCAGATAGATCACGTCCATAGGTCGCCCCTTGTCTGCTGACCTAGTCACTTCATCATAGAAGGCCACTAGGTTAGTCAGGCAGGACTTGCCCCTAGTAAAGCCATGTTGGCTGTCCTGAATCATCCCCCTGTCCTCCATGTGCCCAAGCATGGCATCCAGAAGGATCTGCTCCATGATCTTCCCAGGCACAGAGGTGAGGCTGACAGGTTGGTAGTTCCCAGGGTCCTCCTTTCTACCCTTTTTAAAAATGGGTGTGATGTTTCCTTTCTTCCAGTAAGTGAAAGTTACTGGAAGAGTATATGGTGAGTTAAAGCTCAGATTTGGTGGTGTTTAGGTACCAATTAGTTCAGAATATACCTCATAAAAATAGAACTGACATCTGAGATAATTCTATATGTATTTAATAAATGGGCACTATTTTCATGGGGGAAGCCAAATTTACAGAAAGTTCCTAATATTTAGCTGAAAATACTTGCCCCAAATAAATCTATTGTTCATGTGACAGAGCTGCAAAAAATAAAATAAACCATAACTGAATGGAACAGTTGGATTTCTTCCAAGAAACTTACAAATGTATTGGAAAAATTGAATATGCAATGAGAATTAAGGAAGGATTATAAGAACGTATTAAATTCAGTTAGTAGGATAATTTAATAAATTTCTAGTCTAATGAAAAAGTGGAATGCTCTCTTTTCACCACTTTTATTAACATGACTAATCTTTACTCATTCATATGATGCTGGCACTTCTATTAATGATATGTCTTCTATGGTACTACAACATTGGTAGGTTATGTTATCCTGTGAAGAAGAACCAAAAACCTCAGATAAAACCACAGAAGAGAAATACTAAAAACAGTGTAAGGCTGATGCAGTTTCCTATCCATGTCCTCAGTTCTCCTCCTGAAAGTGTGTGTTTCAGTCCATGCATGCGTATGCAAAATTTCTATCAGCATGATTTAACTGTACAAATCTCTGTTAAAAGCAGTGAACAAAGCAAGATCAAATCCATCTGTTCTTGCAACAAAATGTTGATGTTACGCAGATGTAGGTAACCATGTCACCCATAGAAATTGCTCTTAGTGTGCAGAGGTCAGGCAATACGGTGTGACATTCAGAGGAGATGGGCACTTCTCAACAGCGGTAACTTTGACAACGGACAGCAAGCTTAGGGCAAACTGAAGACACAGACTGATGAATGGGGACACTTAAGCCAAGCTCTTGAGAAACTATTTAAATGGGGATTTTTTTCAACACCCTTAAATACATGTACAAAACCAAGTATTTTATATTGAGGCGAGTTAGATGAGTAGGAGCGCTTATGTCTGTAATTCAGTATTTTCTGTCTGATTTTGTATGAAAATAGGCCCTCCCCAGCAGTACTTCTAGCACTGAACTTCTCAGAAAGCCTTCGGCTGTCTCGCGTGTCAGGTCTCAGTGCTTGAAATATGTGCTCAAATTCCAGCATTATAGACATGTCAAGGGCAGAGTACCAGAACTCCTCAAAGCACCATGCAAGCATACAAACCAGCCTGGGCTGAGATATGAGTATAGAAGCATCTCCTGTTTGTTTCCTGTTCAATTATATTAGGCTATAGTTGGGGTTTTCACGTTTCCCAAGAGCAGGGAGCTAAACTGCTTTTGAATAGTGCTCTGGTGCCTCTCCCCTAGCCAGGAACTGGTACAGCCAGCCAGTGAAAATAGCTTACAAACAGCACAATTTCACAGTAAACTGAGTTTCTGTTCTGCATCAGTGTAAGAGAGGCTAATATTTTCCACAGGACTTGTTGTTTTAAAATAGTATGTATGTGTTTGATCCCTCCCTCGGAAGACTGTCAGGAAGAATGGTCAGTAATTTACTCTGAAGAGAGAGAAGACATAGATTTTTAATGTTAGAAAAGGATTTGCAATGTGTGTAGGTTGGTTTATTTCTTTAACAAGGAATTGGGTTAGACTCAAATTCATAGTTTTTGATCCTAGATTTCAAGCTTAAATAGTAAGGCATGTCCAAGAGGATGCAGACACCGATGGTGCATCTGTCTGTGCAAACTGTGACACTGCAGCAGATGCTTCACCAGTAGCTTTCTGACAGGTATTGGGGAGCCCTTCAAAAGAAAACAGTATTGAAATTGGAGAAAAATGTTACTCTCCAGTTATAAGTAGTATACATAATACATTGTTGTATCATTTCTGAAAATGGTTCTTTTATCTGTGTTCAACTAATCTTTGTTTCCACCAAAATGTTTTTTTATACTAAGTATTACCTTAGCGTCTTCTTCATTGGGTATTCTGATAAGCTATGTATAGAAAGCAGAAAAATTGGCTCAAGAATTAGAAAATAAATAATACGGTCAAATGCAATTTAACAAATAAGGTAGAAAACTTGGTCTAAGTGGAATTTTAAAATTGGCTTTTGAATGACCATATTAATTAATGATCAAGACCAAGCAAAACCCGTTTCCTTCCACCCCTCATTTTCTATTGCTAGAATCAAGTGGAACATCTATTTCCACTGCTTCTAGAAATGACTGGAAGCTTCCCAGTTTTTAACCAACTCAAAAGTCTAGGTCACAGTTTGATAGTAGTGCTCTCTGTCAGTCTAAAAATGTAATGGCAGCCTGCAGCTCTGAAAGGTATTGAGATATAAAAGTGATTTTAAAATGAGATGGTTAAGAGACCTCTGGCAATGACAGATGGAAAGGTCTTTAGGTGACATTAAAGCTGTTTAAAGGGAAAAGTGAATAAGACAATCAGTGATATGTGGTAAAGCTTACATACACTTGATTTTTTTAATAAGTTACTGTGTAAATCATTGGTTCCCAACAATAGCTGTGATGCTGCATTTGGAGCAAATAGAATTATATACAGAAGGCTGGAGTGAATAAAGCAAAGGTAATTACTGCTTGAAGTCATTTTCGGAGTCATTTTACTTGATAATAGTTTAAGCATAAGTGATAGTGGTTTTCTAATGGATAATGCAATATTTCTGACCTAACAGTAAGAAATATAACCATTACCAGTCCTCCCAAAAATAGTCTTAACTGAGAGGTATTACACTATTGAAGGATTGTTCTGGGAGGTTTTGCTCCTTAAAGTACACTTGAATATAATTTTTTATATGGTGTCTTTCATTTAGACTGTCCAAACCGTTCTCTGGAGCTGGCATGAAATAGAAGCAGGGAATGGAGGTGTCCTGCTCTCAGATGGCAGAAAGTAACTAATGGGGGGAACTGCCACAAACAGTGATGGGATGGTGTAAGCACAATCAGAGAAATAGCACGATGTAACAAGCTGCATTGGACTGACTAGTGCTACACACTGGTAGATGCTGGCAAGGAGGAATGTAGCAGTTCAAGAGGCTTCTTTGAGAGATTCTGTCTCCCCCTTCTAGGAGTACTGCCTCTGCAACTTTTGACATTGTTTCAAGGGAACCAAAATTGTATGAATAGAAACAGACTGTTTTGGTGCTATTCCTAGAGGTTGGCTCAAATAAAGAACACTTAAAGCAGAGTATTTCTGAATGACTAAGGGGTCATTTCAGTAAACAGTAAAGGGGATTGACATAGAGCTTACATTTACAAATCTACACAAGAAGCACCTTGCATCCAAAACACTGCCTCAACTGCTTTTAGCAGAGTAGAGATTTTCTTAGAAAGTAGAAGGAAGGAATTTTAGCAGAGCCATTGAAATACACCACAAAAGCTTTTTTTGGTGTTTCAAAACCTTGCTTTTCTTATTCTATAAGTAGTGCTCTGGGGGACTGAGAACTGGGATAAAACACAAGTGTGTAAACTGTCTACAAAAATCACTTCATGCACTTGCTTGAAAATTGTCAAAAATAGGGTGAGACTTGACTGTGGTTTTAAGGATGTAGCAGAATTTAGCAAGAGAACTAAATGATTTTATTCCTTCTGAACATCCATGTTTTTTCTTTCCTAACTATGTTTTTCCTCCTATAAGTTTTATCCAGCAGCTCCTAGGGCTACCACTTCTTTGCCAGAAATAGAGATTTTTATAAATACAGCATCAGTCTCTCTGCCAGAGCCATGAAAGCTGTCATGTGTTTGAATTAGTATGTTAAACAGGACAAGCCAGGGAAATATATCTTTGCAGTTCTAACACTGTGTACTGAGAAATAGCATGTGATAAGGAAAATTAATGGTAGTAACACATCAGCTAGTCTAAATGTGACTGGCAATTCTTATTTGTATATGCTTTCTGGTTTTGAGCCATGGAAATTATGCAGAGGGTCAAGTAAAGTGACAACCTGAACAGCTGCCTATTGAAATTCACTGCTTGAAATTATGAAATTGTAGACTGGTTTCATCCTGTGATTTTACTGTTCATCATTGTGACATCTGCTGAAAGCTCTCATGGTAGATATTTCTAACACATTTCTCAAAGAACATTAATGATTCATTGTTTGGTCTTGTTTTCAGGGCTTTTTTTTTTTTGTTCCTTGTGTGTGGTGATTTCATGGGCTCACTACTAAAGTCCTGGGGTGAAAATGATCCCTAGTGCATCTTTTTTAAAGCCAGCTGAGAGTAGGAGGATTGATGATAGCTAATTGTTAATATTAGGAGCAACTTTTTACTGGAGTTGTATTGACTTGAGTTCAAACAGAACTAGTGGATGTCAATGTGCTTGAAATAGTACATTTAGAAACTCACTTAGGTACCCTTCTGTTTAACTTGCACTCACAGAAGATCATATTTGTAAAGGCTACATGCTACATTATTATACAGATTTTGAATTTTATGTAGTTTTGTTTGAACCCTACTCATTTATCATTCAGTATCAGCATTCAGATATTTTCCTTGTCAATCATACTTTGTTGTTGACTAGCGCCATTTAAATTTCTCTGAATCCTACCTTTTTGCCTGATTTACATGAATAAATCACATAGTAGGAATAGGTTTTAATGGATCAAGAGTATTTTTTCCTAGCTTATTGTCTTTGCAGTCTGCATACTAATTTGTTGGTTCAGAGTCAAGCACATGCAAGTCTGATGACTTATTTAGAGCTGGATACTTGCAGAAATATCTGATTTGAGGATGAAGAATCAGGTTGTTTGTACCCAGTAATGAACTTGACACACTCAAAGAATTAAGTAAAGATAAGCTATGCTTGTGGGGTAAGAAGTGACACATGTTATGACTAAGCCAACAAAAGTCCTGGAAGAAGGATTAGAGGAAATTACATAGTTCAGAAATCACATTTTTTAGACTTGCCTTAGAGCTTTTAGAGTCTTAGTGTAAGTTAAGGTGTTCCCCTGTTGCTAGAGATCTGAGCTTGTTTTCTTCCCATTAACACTTTCTGAAGAGCTTTAGGACTCAGCTTTGCACAGCAAAATGATGTACAGCAACGATGACATGTCAATATTGCCACCATTCAAACAACTGTGTTCTATTGCATGAAATAAGTGATTTGCCTTAGTGGAGAGGGAAACCCCACAAATGTATTTTGTTAGTAATTAACTTCTTGAGGCTTCATTCATGTCCTAATTTTTTTCCCAGATAACTGGATCACTAGCTCTTTGTTTCTTCTCCTCTGCTCGTGGCAATCTTTCATTCTGCCATAAGTTCTGCTCTATTTTCTTTCCAGTCCATCATGACTGTTCTCCACATGTTTGTATGTTCATTTGTACTACTTTACTGTCAGTGGCATACTAAAGTTTATCTAATGCTTCTACTTTTATAGGAAGCAGAAATAAATACTGTACGCTAGTTTTACCAAAAAGGTTTTACTCCCATGAAGTTCATTGATGTCTTGACTATGTGTGTGAGCAGAGCTGTGTGCTGCCCTCATTTTGTGAAGTCACATATCACAAGCATTGCAAAATCTGGAACATCATTAAGAACACTGGGTTTGTAAATTTAAACTCAAATTGCCTGTGTTTAAAATGTGATGCGACTGATGCCAGCCTTCTTTAATTGGCCTCTGTTTCTGAATCGTTCTTGAGCTATCATATGTCACCTGGAGTATAAAAAAACCTTTGCCGTTCTCTGGTACTCTAGGCTGATTTTTGCAGAATTTAAGAGTTAATGTGGAGAGTGTTTTTGGTAACTCTTGATTTTGATGAGGAGATTCTTTCAGACAGTTCTTTGCATATATTTCTAAATGATAATTAGCTCATTTCATATTTTACGTTACAGTATTGTTTCCCACTCACATCACAGTAGTTCACCAATCTTCCATAGTCTGTTTGAATTTAAGATCTAGTCCTGCAGAGCTTTCTATTACTTATCTTCGATTCAAGTCAGGGGCACAACTCTGCTTCTCCCTTATCCTGTCTGAAGGACAGCCATTTGGCATTGAAGATAAGCCTGTCTAGGACAGGTGTTAGTTTATGTTTTGTGAGAAGACAAGACTGAGAATCAAGGGAAAAGGGAAGGCTCCAGGGAAGGGAATTCAAAATATAGGGTCAGGTACTCAAGGGTGTGAACTGCCAAATTCCATGCAATTGACAAAGGGATAAGAAAATTACCAGAGCAACCAAAGGCCAAAGTTTTGGAAACTTGTTAACTGTTGGTGTTTTAATCCAAGTGTTTTCTTGTTAATCAAACCCAGTATGTCTTCTTGGTCATATTATAATGATGTAATGATGCTTACATGGTTAAAAAAGGCACCCTTTTTGCTCTCAGGATGAGTACATGGATAGGAAAGCAATTTGCAACAGTAGATTTAAATGCATGTTTTCAGACATTCAAATTTAACTAGTATAAATGGATATATCCTCTCTTTTGCAGTGCTTGAAACTTGCCCTTACATCTGATTTGTTAAATTTACTTTGATTGGTTTGAACCTGTCATGAATTCTTCTGACAAATCAAAAGCTTCTTTTATTTATTTTTATACAACAGAAATGAGATTTTACTGCTTGGGTGAGTGCTTTAAACCCTGCAAAACCTACTACCAGCTGTATGATAAATTCCTTTGTATTTCTGAAGCATGGAGAATATCAGTTTACTGGGGCCCATGTGAAGCAGTTCTTGTTTTTGTGTTATTTAATATTATTTGCTTATGTATCATGAAGTAACGATCTTGTTACAGGAGTATAAGTAAACTTAAGTTTTAACTTACAGAGTAGTCAGTAGTGCTTCAGAAACTGTGCTAGTAATATTTACTTTTTCACCACTCTGGAAAAAAGGTACTCTTGCTTTTGCCAAGCTAACTAAACTTACTTAGCTTTGAATGAAATTCACCCTTTTCTGTTTTCATTGCTCTCCAAAGCTCCTTGAATGATTGCCTTGAGCAATGAATATATAGACTGAAGATTATTAAAAGCCAGCTTATCAGCTGAGGTATTTTTATTCTGTGGGAGACAAGGCAAAGACCACATCGGTTTGGCAATTTGGCATTTATATTGTGTATAATTGGGTTTAAATGAGAAAGAAGTCCTTCAGCATAGATAAGGAAGAATAAAATCATGTATTGTCCGTGTTTCTGTGGCAGGTTCTGAAATTGGATATATTTGAAAACAGAAAATCGGCAAAGGTACTTTTTGCTGTTATGTCATTGCTGTAGGCTGTCTACTATATACAGTTAATTATTCTATTAAATGCATAACATTTTATATGCTGATTGTGGAATGAAATTTCCCATCCTGATACAGACTGGGGCAAGTACTCTTAGAATTCCTATTTCTAAACCAGGGTTCCTCAAGAACTGCAATCTCTCTTAAGAGGGTTTGACATGATGTACACCTGCTTTTGGGAAGTAAGTTCTGGAGACATGGGTCAGAAATTGTCTCATCAGACAGTAGTGTAGCAAAGAAGAGATGCTCGTTTAAGGAGGTCATTATTTCCAGAAAGAGAATTAAAATTCTTCTTGAAGTGAGAAACAGAACTACTTAGTCTGTTTACAATGTGCAGGCAAAATGAAGAGTGTTCTAGCAGAACTGTGTTTTGTACTTGCGTTAATGCAATTATTAACATAGTGTCTCGCCTAAGAAGATTAGATACATCTGTTATCTTTGTAAGGCATTCGACTCTTTGCTGCAGTGGTTTTTGTATTTATTTTCCTTTATGCTATTCTTTTATGAATGAGTAATGTATTTTTGTATAGGTGGAAATAAAACTGATTCTCGTCTCCGTAAATTGCTAAATAACAATGCCATGCATTTGTTTTTGTTTGTCACCATAAGAGCAAAGAGCATCCATTGCACTGGGTAAAACTGGAATTTTAATTAGCCTTGCCAACAAAACTCAGTAATTTTGTTAAAATCATATGGTGATATTTTCCAAAAGGAATTACAGTGATGTCTATGTTGGGAAGTATTACCCTAGTCACATTCATATTTCCTTTTGGAATATTGTGTAAACACAAAAGCAAGCAAAATAAAAGTTAATAAGCAAGCAATATTTTGAGGCATCTTCTTGAGCAATACTTAGATACTCATCTTATGAAAATCATTATTTTTCTTTGTAGCACCTACCTAGTAAATAACTTGGAAGTATCATAAGAGGGGAAAAAAATGCTCTCAAAACAAGCTTCAGAATCCCAGTGACAAGAACTCATATTGGTTTTTTTCTAAGTACCCTTGTAGGATTTTTCCTGATTTAGTAACTTTGATTTTCATTCAGGTAACACTTTCTTCTACTTGATTAGTAGGGTAAGATGAAATGAATTTATTTTAGACAAAGAACCAAATTAAAAAAAAGGGTCTGGTCAAGAATGAGCAGGTCCTTCTTGGGTTTTATGAATGAAGGCCCTTAAGGCAACAGTGACTGCACTTTGCTCAATATGTAGGTGGCCTCTGCTCTCTGCAGTGGTCTAAAATGAAGATTCTGGATGATGTTGATGATCTTATTTCACAGATTTTAGCATACCAGTAGAAATTCTGTCCTTTTTTACCTTCTAGTACC
Organism: Numenius arquata; assembly: GCF_964106895.1. Lineage (NCBI taxonomy): Eukaryota > Metazoa > Chordata > Aves > Charadriiformes > Scolopacidae > Numenius > Numenius arquata. The sequence goes on along the minus strand of NC_133576.1, from coordinate 21,290,299 downwards.
TCTTTTCATTCTATACATTTGATGTTACATCAGGGTACCCCAAATAGAGTAGTAGGTTTGTTCATCAAACAATCAACCTCTCTCAGATGTAAGGAAATAGGCTAATGTCAGGAAATACACAGTTGTTATTGAAAGAATGATCTGGATTGATCATCACAATATCTATCACATCAGAGTTTCTCAAATGCGAGCAATACCAAAATACTTTCTAATTCCCCTACACTAATGTTATTTCATAGCAATCCTGTTTATTCATCTGTATTCACTGTCTAGATCTCATGAAAATCCTATTAGGTCATGACTTTCACGGAGAAAGTATACACAGAGCAATATACTGTACTTTTCTATTTAGTTTTATTCATTTTTAACAAGAAAAGTAGATCTCTACAGACTTCATTTTTTCACTTCTTCAATATTCTTTTATTTATATTTTAAAGTAAAATGAAGTTGCAATGCTATGCTTTAACCGCAGCATAGGTTGCTATAGGAATTGAACCTATCATTATGCCTTCATGGAAAAAGCAGGCTTGGAAAGAAGGGTAAGTTCACAAGAAAAAAAATTCTTCATCTTTAAAATCTATTATCTTAGATAATGATTGGATGTGACATGAAAGACGTATTCAAGTAGAAAAGTGTATTGATTTGTGTGTTAACTCTGATAAAGATGGAAAATTCTCTCAACGTGCAATTGTCTTGCAGATTGATCAAAACAAACCCCCCTAACCTGTTTATATAATTAACCCTTACATTCATAATACATTCCTATGTAACTCCAAGTGGTTTAACAAAACCACCAAACCCAGAACACTTGCCAGTTGACAGGCAGGAGGGTCGGTGGGTGGAACCTGCATCATTACACATAAGGTACTGTGTAAAACACTTTAAAAGTAGCTGTAATTGAGAGAGACGTTTTCTGCATGTGGGAAACTGGGGACTGATACTAAAGAGCAACTTTAATGTTTGATCTTGCTGTGGTACTTGACATGTGGATAAACAGAAATCTAGAGTTAAATTTGTGGTGAACAGCTGTGAGTTTCATCTTCTTAGAATTTATTCCCTGGTGTCTGTGCATGGAACTTAGTTTGCGTGAGTATATATATATTTTTTCATGTTTAACTGAGAGGAATAAAATGTCAGATGTATACGAAGTTGTGCTGACCCTATAGCTGGAGCTAAATCTTTTCTCTCACCTTTGTTTTCTGCCTCATTTGTTCCAATAGGATGTCAAAATTATGAGGGAAAATACGTAGCTGAAAATTTTTGTAGCAGGAGATTAAGAGGAAAATTGCAGAATTTAGACTCAGCTGTTCTTCAGATGGAGATCTTGAAAACAAGTCAGAATATTCTAATAACTTGATAATCCTTAATTTGAACACATTAACACATGCCTGTGTACGGGGTCTTATTCAGCACTCCTAGCTAACACTGATCCCCTTGGTTTCATCTTGGGTAAGCATGTAGAATAGGTGGGGTATGAGAAAGGCACACCAGGGGAAAGGCAAAGGGTCGGTCATGTGCTTGGCATGCTGGTAGCTGCAGATAAGGGTTCCCCAATTTAAGTTCTCCTGCCATCTGTGTTAAGAACCTGGCTATGCTGGGGCCCATAAATGATAAAGACTTTTTCTGCTTTCCAAATATAATTACAAACATTAAGTGTACTTGAGTGCTAAGTTTATGTGGGAAGTTCTTTAGGACTACAATGCATTCTCTAAAGAGAGTGATAGGATGGGAATGGAAAACTAGACGCTTTACATCGCCCCTTTTTACTGCCCGGGGAGAGGAAACAACAACATAGTCTCTTCTAAAGGCAGAAAGCAGCTCAGTGCTGGCGGGGAGACGCTACCATTTCATTACAACTATTACATACATACGTACATGTTCAAGTATGCTTCGAGTGGCTTTGCAATATCTCTCACTCAAGGGCATGGCAGTCTTTGCCAATTCCATAAATTGTTTTGGAGACAGTTTTATTCGACTTCCTTTTTAGTTAATTGACTAAAAGCTACTCTTAAAACCACAAATTTGCATATGTGTACCTGTATATTTCATTCCATAGGAACTCTCTCACTCAATCATTTCTGATTTAAACATTTTTGTCTTTTATTGGAGCCTCAATAAGGATAATGCTGTTTGGAACTGGCTAGACTACCATTATACTGGTGAATGTATTATTTAGTAAGTGTTCTCAATGTCTTTTAGAAGACAGCAAACATACAAAGTACTTTCCAATCATCAAGCAGACTTGTCAAGAGGGATCAGATTGCAGTCCTTTCCCGTGTTGTCTGAGAGATGCTTGATCTATGGATGGCTTTTTCCTTTCTTAGTCTAGTCCTATTGGATATCATATTGCAGCTGTGCAAGTGAAATATTACTGACTCCACCAACCCAACCAGAGTGATTAATAGTCATTGATAGCAACTAATTTCAGATGCTGTAAAGTGGGGATTTTTCATTCTGTGGATAAACACACAACTACTTGCTCCCTTGAGATTCAAGAGGGCCTCAAGCTGGATGGATCAGACTAGACTCTGAAAGTCCTGATGCAGTGGATTTTTAAATTGCAGGGATTTTACTTTAGGCTCATCTCTGCATTGCAATTGTTCATTCTAAATAGATAGTGCATCTGTCAAGTTTGTAAAAGGAGTTTTTGGGGGTGGAGGTTTGTTAAAGACTGAAAAGTCTCCTTGAAGATCAGTTTTTGTCTCCTACAATTCCATAGTGGTATGTAGACACTTTCTTTTGGGAGAGAATCTTTCATTCCTAAATAACCACTGGCAAGCAAATGAAAGTAAGATATGGAGAAATTTTGCTTTTTCAATTCTGTGCTCACAAGAATGCTATCCTACTGAGTTATTCATTCATATTTAGCAGCTTTCATGTGTGCTGCAGATTTTACTGCATTGAACTGGGACTTGTGTGAACGCGGATCTGTTAACAGAGCTGAAAATGCTTTCTGGCTCTGGATCTCTAAGAATTTCATCTGTTTACTGAGGAGGATTGTTCTCATAATATAATGTTTTACTTTTTGTCATTAAACCATATCTAAATCACGGAAAGAGAAGAAATTTTCTTGTAATGTGTTTTGTTTGGGGAAGCCATGCACTGAAAGTTTATACCAATAAAACAAATGCTAGCGAGTTGCTTTGCAGAAAGGCCGTTAAAATAAAATGAAAAATTAATTGAACGGTGAATTCCAGATTGGTGTTCTGATGAATCTTGGATCCAAGGCAAAAAGCAAAATCTGTATATTAGAAAGACTTATGTCATGGTTGCTCCCAGCTATACCAGTATAAGTGAGATGATTAACACTAGAATGAACTGTGCAATAAGGGATTTATAGTACCGCATTAAATATTATCAAGAATGATTAAGAACTGGGATTAAAACAGTTTATGGATGATAGAAAACTGATGCATTTAAAAGCACTCAGCCATATTTGGAAAATGATTGAACCTTCATGGGATGCTTTACTTGGAGATTGATTACACCTGGTTGTTCTTGGTGTTTGCCCTTTCTGTTGCAATGTAGTGGAACCATTTTCTAGGACTGTAGTGAAGCCACACTAGTGTAGGTGGTAAGAGAAATTATGAGGATGAGGAAAAAGTTTGTCATACAGAAATGGGAAATCAACACGATATGTTGACATTTTTAGTATAGAAAAACGTGAAACTTTGTAAGAAAACAAGGGAATTATTTAATGTGTGCACACAGTTTCTAGGGCTTGTTGCTGAGGGCATTGCCTGGTAAGCAAAGAGCCTGAGTTATTGTTCCGGGACCTGTCACGGATCTAGAGAAGTTTTAGAAAATCCCATAGCTGATAAAGTATACAGAAATTACTAGTGGTAACTTATTGTCCTTTCTCCTTCCTGCAAAATCTCCTCATCACCCTAAGGAGGTGATCCAAGCAACAGTGAGACAAAATGCCTAGGAAAGAGAAAATTTGTAGAAAAGTTTGGCACTTCAGCATGAGTTGTTATTGAGAGACACTATCTTAGCAGACTCAATAGCACTGAAGGTTCAGCAGAGACGTCTGTGGCAGCTCATCCCAGGATTATCCTGGCACACTTGCAAAGCACCAGCTGAAATACTGCTGTGGCAGATAAGGAAGCAGATTGTATGCCACTACTAGTATCTAATTGCTAAACACATGCCCACAGTACAGATCTTGCTGGGCTTTGCTCTAGCCACAAAGTGGAATTCTAGAACTGGCAAAGAGCAAAAGGGAAGAACGGATTGAACTGACTTAGTGGAGGATCTTTCCAGAAGTTACTCTTGGCAAATAGCTCAAGCAACAATTGGTTCTACATGAAGTGGAGACAAGCGAATGGGAGTAGGGGATGAGTTCTGGCACTAGGAGTTTGATCTTCGACCTAGCTTGTAGCTTTTGTCTCCTACATGGTTATCTGAATGTGCAGTCTCCTGCACTACTCTGATCACAGTTGGCATTGCTTCTGTGGAAGAGGTAGTAGAGATGTGGCTTTTTCATGCACCAGATGAATTTTCCTCCCCTGCCCCAAACTGTTGCTGCTTCTCTTCTTCCACCCAAGAAACCCTCAAACACTCTCAGCAGTTTTCTCTCAAGGCCGTGTATTTCTGCTCTTCACGCTATGTCAAACCACCTTTCTCTGTCAATAACCTGAGTTCCTTCCAGACCAAGATCGCACTTGGCTACAGGCTTAACCCGTCCCAAAGAGCAAATACTGTGCCAAAGTCTTGCACAACTTGCACAGCAAGTTCCAGTACCTGAATGTCTTTGCAGTGGTGATGAATTAGTACACCAGCTTGAATAAAGCCAAGCCAAATTTATGTCCTGTGAGACCTTAACTTTGTTTATCCTGAAAAGACTTTGTAATACCTACTGAAAGATGAGAAATCAGCTAACACTTGTTGGAGCAATTGATTCATGTTTTACGATTTATGCATTAGCAAACCTACAGCAAAGCAGGGGATCTGTGTAGCAGTTTAGGATGGCATCCAGGGATCAAACGCGTTAAGAACAAGAATAATGTTTTACTCCATTGTCCTCGAAGATTCTTCCAGGAATTGCTGAAGGCTGATCAGGTACATCACTTGTGCCCCTATTCTACAGTCATGGTAAATAGAGATTATGAAATAAAATACATATTTCCTGTGCTTAGGCTTTAAAGTGAACTCCATTTTTCCGGCTTAATGTCCTTAATCATATTTCTACTTCTTTTGGTACATCTCTGAGTTCAGACTAGGAATGAAGGGAGGAATAAACCAGAAAAAAAATAGCGTGAAATGAGCAGGCACACTCATTTCTGCTGACTTTTGAGGCTCAAAATAAAGCATTCAAACCCCAGTTTGCTACCCCCTGGTATCAATACAGGCCAGGGGATAAAGGGATTGAGAGCAGCTCTGAGGAGAAGGGCATGGGGATACTGGTAGATGAAAAGCTGGACGTGAGCCAGCGGTGTACACTCGTACCCAGAAAGCCAACCGTATCCTGGGCTGCATCAAAGCAGCACGGCCAGCAGGTCAAAGGGGATGATTCTGACCCTCTGCTCTGGTGAGACCCACACCTGGAGTACTGCATCCAGATCTGAGGCCCCCAATGTAAGAAGGACATGGACCCGTTGGAACGAGTCCAGAGGAGGACCACAAAAATGATTAGAGGGCTGGAACACCTCTTCTATGGGGAAAGGCTGAGAGAGTTAGGGTTTTTCAGCCCAAAGAAGAGAAGGCTCTGGGGATACCTTATTGTGGCCTTACAGTAGTTAAAAAGGGTTTATAAGAAAGATAGGGACAAACTTTTTAGTAGGGCCTATTGTGATAGGACAAGGGGTAATGGTTTTAAACTGAAAGAGGGTAGATTCAGACTAGATATAGGGAAGAATTTTTTTACAATGGAACACATTGCACAGGGAGGTGGTAGCTTCCCCATCCCTGGAAACATCCAAGGTCAGGTTGGATGAGACTCTAAACAACCTGGTCTAGTTGAAGATGTCCCTGCTCATCGCAGGGGGGTTGGACTAGACAACTTTTAAAGGTCCCTTCCAACCCAAACAATTCTCTGATTCTATGATGTTCAAAAGTTGACTCATAATTAATTTCTAAAAACTCAAAATTACATATATGTGACATGCACCCTCTTACCAGTTATTTTAAGACCATGATTAGTTTTCAGGTTAAAGCTGTGAAGAAAAATCAGCCACAGTGGTGTCTCTGCGAGCAGAGGATGGAAGATTCTGCAGCGTGCAGCAGCATGGGTATGTTAACAAGATCCCAGCAGAGGTGAACTACGCTAGTGTTACCTTGCTTCACGGGAGGGTTTCTCGGTGCCTGCTGAGCTCCACGCAGTTCAGCACAGACTGCTGCCGCTTTGTAAATAACTTGCTTGAGAGCTGAACTGAGGGTGCATTCACCACACTAGAGTCGTAGGTGTACACCCAGAAAAAGAGAGATGCTATCAGTGTACACAAGCAGTCTTTTTCAGAACTTAAAAGATGCTCTGTAAGGCAAATGCAATCAAAGGTGTATGGAGTATAGCCGGCTCTGAGAAAATAGTGTTCCAATGTGGACCTGCAGTGGGACACCATTTCCATAGCTGTGATATGTCTGGTTTCATGGTTGTCACATCTTTACTCTCTCACTTTTTTAGTTTCCTATGTAATATCTCCTTTAGGCTCCTCTGAAATATTCACCAAAGGCTGAAACAACACCCCAATTTAGGAAAAAGCATGGTAAACTCCAGGATCATTTTTATAGGGAAATGAAGCTTTCCTGAAAAGTCTGTATGCATGAAAGCTATTTAATATTCTTTGCAATGTACTAGAGGTTCTATTTTGTTGTTGTTCTGTGGGGGGTGGGGTTGCCAGTGCATTTATTTTTTTATTACTTTTCCCTTCTTCCTTAAGTGTCTGAATTCTTCATTCTAGAAAAGTTTAGGCATACATCTTCTGATGAAAGCTGGCCTGCCTGCATACAAGACACCCAAGTAGGTGACAGCTGGGAGAATACCAATGTGTTATTATAATGACAAAACTAGAGTAGGGTGGAGGGAATGCTTGTATTCACAGTCTGTTTCCAAGTGGAACATGTCACCTCTTTGAAGCTTGTCCTTTCTACTGGAGGGATTTTTTCACCATTTTTCTATTCCAGATGTTAATTCTATGGCAAAGAGCAGTGCAAAACTTTTTTTTAGCTCTTCACTTTACATAAGGACTTAAATGCCCAGGTAAAACATGCAAGCTGGTAAAAGAGGGACCTGAATTTCTCAACAATCCCAATTTTTTATATGTTAGAATATGAGGTTTTCCTTTGAATTTTAACTTTACCATTGAGCATGGGCCAGTGTTATTCAATAAGGTATTGGGAATTTTTTGGGGGAGGATAGGGTGGGTTAAAGCGACACCGGTAAAGCAGTAGAATGCAACATTGCTCTATGGTCGTGCATAAATCAGTATCAAGTATACTGACAATGAAATTAATATTTCCATCTATGTATTCCTACTTTAGTAATGTATTGTGGCAAGGGAAAAATATCTTTTTGTGGAAATACATGGCTTTTTGTCCTCACTGGACGTGTGACAACACATTTTTTATTCTTGCTATTTTATTTTTTTCAGATTGGCATTTCTGTTCCTGGGTATACAGCCCTTTGGTAGGTAGGCTGTTTTTTATGCAGAGAATCATCAGGATCAGATGAGTCTTGACACTGTTTTCAATTTAATTTTATTAAATCATCTGAAATGCATTGTTTAGCTGCTTTGTAAGTCTGAGGTTTTTTTTTAATGGTTTCTGCATTGTACATAAAGCAAAGTATTAGAAAAAATGTTTAAATTTCACTGACAGGTGGTCATGATTTAAAGATACTCACTCCGAAAACCTTTTCATGAAATAGTTTTTTCAAGCTATCGCCTTAGAAAGTTAACCTTAAGCCAATTGATTTTTAAGGTATCCGGTTTGAAACTTTAAGCTAATGAAATGGCCGTGCAGTGGCATCTGTTGGCAATGGAAGAGAGTCATATTTTCCTTACCTGCATCACTAATGTCTATGCAGATGTCACCATTAGGATCTCCACTGCTGTACAGGAAAGGCAAGGCCTTTGTCATGCATCGTTCAAGTTAAAAGTAGCATGAAAATCAAACCTATAGGTTTTGGTCTGCCTGTAACAGACAAATTCAATGCAGCCAGTTGTGCCCTTGACCCTTTCTTAACACACAGGTATCAGCTCTGTGCTGTACACTAGAGGAGCTCTTAAATGCAGTTTCTTTCTGGCCTGACACTTAAAGTTTCTGAGAAAAAAGGAGAGACAAACAATGGGTCCCATGAGAGCAGCAGTAAGAAACTTTAGCAAGAGAATATCTTCACAGAAGAATACTTCCTCGATATTCTTCTTGAAGCCTCAAATAACCCCTAGCTAAATGGCTCTTCAGTTGAAATACTAAAGATTTTCGGTACAACAAGGCAGCCCAATATACATATAAACGGGAAAACAAATAACACAAAATCCTGCCTTCTTTTTAGGCTTCAGTCAGTCCAGCAGTAAATACGTTTTCTGTTTTAAGCATCATTAATTTCTTCAAACATGTAATTGGATTTTTATATATCTGTTCACTAAAAATGAGGTTTCCCTGGCTGGGTGATAGTTCCTTTATGAACACAGAAATTGCAATGCAAATCTATATGTGTGACTCCTAGGATTCACTATACTGTCCCTGTCACTGGAACTGCAACCTGGCCAAAAAAGCAGCTGTAGAAAGGAACTGGAAAAATTCTTTCTGCAATTTCTTGTGTTTCATTATACCAAAATATTATGTAGTGATTAAGAGATTAAAACCAAAACCTTTCATAAGAGATTACCTACCTGAAGTACTTTTTTTTGTGGTTTAACCAAGTAGAAAGAGATGCTTTCTCTTGATTTGATAGAAGAGTTTTCTCATAAAAGGCATAAGAATTTTTCCACATGAAATATTCCATTTTTTAGAAAATCATCTTATCTTTGACAAAGGAGGAAAAAAACCTTATTTTGGAAAATCAAAGACCTCTAATTGTATTTTTATTCCTTAATTATTTTAAATGCTTTAGTTAATTCAACTTATTGAGTCTTTTGTTGCAAGAACAAAATAGAAGTGTGTGGAACTTCTTTCTCAAGCTAATTACCGACTCAGGGTTTTCTACACACGGGATAACATAATGGAAAAGTTAGAGCATACTATGTCATTTTAAGGAGAAGATGATATTATGGCATGCTGCTATCCCATGTCCACGGCTATCAAAATTCTTGGTGCAGTAAGTGTTTTTCACACTATGTCCATGTATCTTGCATTGATGTGCTCTTAGGTACCATTAGTATATAGAAATGGAGAGGAAAAAGCTGTATTTACTATTTATTTTTCTGTAGGGCTGTAGTAATCAACCATTTGCTGAATGCTGAGCATTATGGTTCTCATCCTGAGAATCAATTGCAGGCCTCAGATGCAGTGAATTGGGTATTTTCTTTCAAGTACGGAGTGTCTGCATCAGTAGTGATCTTAATACACTCAGCAGCTTAGTCAGAAATTAATCTAAGAAAAGACTACATCAAAAACATGTACCTTCAAGTGATCTTAGCTGAAACGAAAGCAGGTAATGTCTCCCATTTAATGTGTGGTGTGCCTTCAATTAAAGCAGATGTATAAACAGTTTATGTGACCTTGGCTGATATAGCAGCAAGAATAACTGCAAGAGAGGAAAGAATTAATAAAGCCAAGGACAATCTAAACTGCTTTTCAGCAGACAGTGCTGACAGCAACAGAAAAAAAACATTCCCTCCTGGACAAAATCGATGATCTTGAAAATCATCACAGAAGATCTAATCTTGAGTCCTCTTCGTATACCTAAAATTGGGAGAGTGCTGATGCACTGGAGTTTCCAAGCCGAGCTCATTACTGTGCAACTTGACTATTCACCATGTACCTAAAAGTTCCATAGAAAAAGCCAGGCTACTTAAGACTTCATATTTTTCCACCTTGTTTTCTTAAATTAAAGGTTACACATTTGTACTTCATTACTACTTACTACATTTGTTTTGCTCCCCTGTCCCCCCGCAAAAATTCAGCTGAGTTAATTTGAGGATAGATGAAAATATGCTGGGAACTCCACTTATGGAGAAAGCCGGATAACGTCCTTTGTTTGCATAGTGATTTTGACAGGCTGGATTTAAAAAACAAAGTGATAATTTACATTTTGAGTTGCTAAGAATGAAGATTTTTTTTTCCTTTTAGAAACAGGTGGTAACTATAAAAGAATAGAATAAATATTCTCTAAAGTTAGACTTCTGAAGAGTGTAAATAATATTTTTTACTAGTTAGAGGGCTTGTTTCTCTCGATTTTTTTATTACCATCCTATTTTCCAATAATGTTAACCAGAAAGCTTTATTTTAAATGGTAATACTGGGTAACAATTTGATATTCATGCTTAAAAATACTGCACATATATCCTCAAAATGTAACTGCTTATATTTAAGGAAATAACGTATTGAGTTAAACACTTTCAACCCAGGTTACTTTCATATCAAAGCCAAGTCTGCAACACCTGTATTCTGGAAGTTACAGCATTCAGTCGGTTGTTTCAACTTGCGTATGAAGGTGACAAGGTCATTGACAGGAAAATGGTTGTTGCGGTATGAATAGGTAAATAATGGAAAAAGGAAGATAAGAGAGCTCCTTCTGACATCTTCCCTCGCCATAATCACATTGTCCTGGTATTCTTTTTGCTACCTTTTCCCCAGCTTTACATGTTCAAGACTTCATAGGAAATTTTAGAAAAGATAATCTTCAGGCTGACAAAGGTATATTCTAGAACGGACAAAGAAAATATAACCTCCTTTATGGGTTTTTATGGGGTTTATGTTTTTTCTGTCCTTTAGGAAAAAGAAAAAAAGGAAGGAAAAAAAACGTGTTCTTCTTGTGTTGTTTAATACAGAATAAAATAAAAAAACCTGCCCAACCTCTTTTTGCTTCCCTTCCCTCATGATAAAGATGTCCCTATATTAACTCCTATCATCTGACTGCAAAAGACCTAAAGGTGTCCCCCTTGACACTCACTGACAGGAACCTTTGTATCATAGAAAAATAGGAATAATTGGCAATCCTTTGATGATACTTGATTTTCCCTAATGGAATAGTTGTAGAATTTTTCAAGATGTTGTTAATAATTGTCAATATGGAAACTCTTGCTGCCTAAAAAGCTCAGGAGCATTCACAGACATAATGGCAGCACGGGCAGCACCTTTAGCACATTTTTCTCACGCCAAGAACACTGCTGAATTAGCTGGAAAGGCATATGGACCTTTTTTTTTTTTTTTTAGCATAAGCAATTGTTGTAATGAAATCTCAAACTGTGAAAAATTGCCATTGAAGTTAATCAAAAGATCTTACAGCAGTAAGACCTGAAGGATTTGACTTAGGAGCAATTTACGATTTCAATCTGTCTACACAAGATGACCTTGTAGTTTTGTAAAGGTTGTCTTTATAATCAAAATTGGCTGCTGCATTTTTAAAATGCAGAAATAACTTTTCAAGCAGCTTGTAGAAAGATATCCAGGATAGCTTAGAAATAGATTTGTATGACAAAACATTTTATTTGTTTAATTATAAAATTAAAGACTAAGCAGGGCAGAGATTTAACATTTATCCAAAGCCAATTTGTCTGTATGGAGCCACAATGACATAGGGTAAAAAGCCATCTTCTTGGGACACCAAGTATAATTCTCAATGAAGTGGGAGGCATTTTTTCAAAGTAAACATTCTTTGGATTTAATTAAAAGCAAGAGTAATCTACATGTTAGTTTTGAAATCCATGTTCATATGGTGATGTGAAAATATAGTTGAACTTACTTTTTACTTATGAAATATGGGTTAGTATAAATTTTTTTGTGCAGCTGCTATTCTGTTTTAGAACGTAATTTCTGAATCTTGGTGGTAATATTTATTGCTTTCAGACAATGCAAATGCTCTGCACATAAAAGAGAATCACCTGTGATCTTGAAATGACATTTAGTGACAGTTTGAGTCATGAAAAGACTGTTTGAGAAAGACTGTTTGAGGCTAACTATTAGATTAATTAAAGAAAGATCATTGTGACTGCTTGGAACTTAACATCTGGTAGAATTTAGTGATATTGCAATGTGGACTTATTTCATGTGGAAATATTTTGTATTTTTTTTTGCACATTGATTTATATTGGATACCAAAAGAGTGGAGCTTTATGGATGTAGCTGTTGTGAGCAAACAAAATACGTCTCAAATAGCTTTTTACAGACTGTTGTCACAAGGAATAATTATTAGAAACCTTCCATAATTACTGCTGTGGATTATATGAAATTATTACATTTATGAAAGGCTGGTCCTGCTTGACTAATCTGATCTCCTTCTATGTCAAGGTGACCTGTTTACTGGATGAGGGATAGACTGTGGATATTTTATACCTAGACTTTAGTGAAACTTTTGACACTATTTTGCACAGCATACTCCTGGAGAAACTGGCTGCTCATGGTTTGGATGGACATACTCTTCACTGGGTAAAAAACTGGCTGGATGGCCAAGCCCAAAGAGTTGTGGTGAATGGAATTAAATCCAGTTGGTGGCCGGTCACAAGTGACATTCCCCAGGGCTTGGTAGTGGGGCCAGTTCTGTTTAATATCTTTATCAATGATCTGGATCGAATGCACCCTCAGTAAGTTTGCAGACAGCACCAAGTTGGGGGGGAGTGTTGATCTGCTTGAGGGTAGGATGGCTCCACAGAAGGATCTGAACAAGTTTAATCAATGGGCCAAGGGCAATGGTATGAGGTTCAACAAAGCCAAGACCAGGTCCTGAACTTGGGTCACAACAACCCCATGCGGTGCTACAGGCTTGGGGAAGAGTGGCTGGAGAGCTGCCTGGCAGAAAAGGATCTGGGAGTGTTGGTCGACTGTCGGGTGAACATGAGCCAGCAGTGTGCCCAGGTGGCCAAGAAGGCTGACAGCATCCTAGCCTGTATCAGGAACAGCGTGGTGAGCAGGACTAGGGGAGTGACTGTCTCCCTGTACTCAGCACTGGTGAGGCCACACCTCGAGTACCATGTTCAGTTTTGAGCCTCTCACTATAAGAGGGACCCAAAGAGCAAGAGCACTACTCATGAAGGTGCTGGAGTGTGTCCAGAGAAGGGTAACAAAGCTGGTGAAGGGTCTGGACAACAAGTCTTGTGAGGAGTGGCTGAGGGAACTGGGGTCGCCAAGGGTTGCTGGGGTGGCTGAGGAAACTGGAGAAAAGGAGGATGAGGAGAGATCTTATCCCTTCCTCCAACTACCTGAAAGGAGGTTGTAGTGAGGTGTGTGTCAGCCTCTTCTCCCAACTAACAAGTGATAGGACGAGAGGAAATGGCCTCAAGTTGCACAGGGGAGGTTTAGATTGGATATTGGGAAAAATTTCTTCACCAAAAAGACTGTCAAACATTGGAATGGGCTGCCCAGGGAAGTGGTTGAGTCACCATCCCTGGAGGTCTGTAAAAGAGGTGTAGATGTGGTGCTTAGGGACGTGGCTTAGTGATGGACTTGGCAGTGCTAGGTTAACAGATGGACTCAATGATCTCAAAGGTGTTTTCCAATCTAAATGATTCTATGATTTTATACGATGCTATGAAATGGTGTGGAGGGGTGGAGTGGAGTGGAAGGAAAAAGTGGCAAGCAGCGTAGTCCTTCCTGACATGCATGTATCTCTGTATGAAGGCATGGCGTGTGCTAATTCTACAAACTTATCTCTGAAAGTTGTCTTTGCCATTGGCTACTTGCCTGCAAAGATGAACTTTATGCCAGAGTGATAACTGATGACTTAACCACACAGTCTTACCTTTTGGAAACCACTGTTAGGACAAAATCGCACAGTGAGGTGGAATAATAATAATAATAATAATAATAATAGTAATAATAATAACAACAACAACAACATGGCTGCCAGCTGAACTGTGAACTTTACTAGCTGAGTGCTTTGTAGTATCCCAAAGCACTGGAAATGAAAAGATGTGTTCTGCTTTTGTTAAAAGAGAACAGAAAACCTGAACAATAGTGTCAAAAGGAACTTTCCCGGGTGACTTATTGGAAGTTAAAAAAAAACAAAAACGACAGAAAAACCTGTAAGCACAAGTGCAGCTGAAAGTAAGTTAGCACAGCTATTTCAGTGAGACAGGGGACTTCCTTCAGGAACCTCAGTACCTGAGGGGCAATGGGAGTTGAATGGAGTGTCAGCCCTTCTGTGTATCCATTTGTCAGTCAGAAAAAAGGCCATGACCATACAATAAGGAGTATGATGAGTACTTACCCTGAGGCAATGAGTGAAGTAGCTTTCTTTTCAGTATGAGAATATGTGTTGAAAATTTTCTTAAAAAAAACCAACCAACCAACCAAAAAAAAACAGAAAAGAAAGAATGGAGGGATTTTTTTTCTTATTGCCTAATTCATCTAATATATGATACAGCAGCTTGAGATTTTAAGATGAAAAACATTATTCTGACAAAAGTATTTTTGCACTAAGCATCCATCTTCAGTTCTGCCATATATGTGTAATGTAGCTTTTGAGTGATGACTTAAGACTGTAAGCAGTGGATAGTGTCATCAGAGAGGGCACAACTGTGGAGAAACTGAAAGCAGTGTCTTTGTTACAGGTAAGTCAATATACATTTAAACGGCATTGCTGTAACTGCCTGAAAGTCAATATGAAAGTATTACTAGAGACTGGATATGACAAGTGACATTTTTCAGCATTGAGCTCAAAAAGTTGACATGTGAATAGAGATGAAAGGAGGAAAAAAGGAATTTCTGCTCTTCGTCAAAAACTGGAGAGCACATAAAACTGTCAGCTGTAGGAGGAACAAAATTGCCTTTTGCCTTCCTTTTCAGTTATTGCTGCTTAAGAGCCAGCAGACTAAATATGGCCCATAGTCTGTAGCAACACTAGTGGAGTTGTGTTATGTATACCACCTGAAGTTGGTACCTGGGATTGGACTGTTTACAGGTGACATGCTAAAACTCCTGAGTATCACAGAATCATTCCTACAGATCTGCATTGCTGACCATTTTGAAGGCCTTTTTCTAGTGATATCTCAATTGCACAAGCCAATTATTCTTGATAGAAGAGCATACATGCCTAAAAGAATGTTTTCCTTCCCATTTATCTTATCACATTATTTCAACTGAATCCAGAGATGTTTAACTCATTGAATATAAAAAAAAAGGTAGTGAATGTTAGGGAAGAGAACACATTGGTGTGGTGGGTTGACTGGCTGTATGCAAGGCACCCACCAAGCTGCTCTATCACTCCCTTCCTCAAGCTGGTCAGGGGTGGGAAAAATACAACGAAAGGCTCATGGTTGAGATAAGGTCAGGGATAGATCACTTACCAAGTACTGTCATGGGCAAAACAGACTCAACTTAGGGAAATTAATTTAATTTATTGCAAATTAAATCAGAGTAGGATAGTGAGAAATAAAACCAAATCTTAAACCACTTTCCTCCACATCTCCCTTCTTCCCAGGCTCAACCTCACTCCTGATTTTCTCTACCTCCTCTCCCTGAGCAGCGCAGGGGGACAGGGAATGGGGGTTGTGGTCAGTTCATCATGCATTGTCTCTGCCATTCCTTCCTCCTCACACTCTTTCCCTGCCCCAGTGTGGGGTCCCACCCATGGGAGATAGTCCTCCATGAATTTCTCCAGCATGGGTCTCTCCCATGGGCTGCAGTTCTTCATGAACTACTCCAGCATGGGTCCTTTCCTTGGGGTGCAGTCCTTCAGGAACAGACTGCTCCAGTGTGGGTCCCCATGGGGTCACAAGTCCTGCCAGCAAACCTGCTGCAATGTGAGCTCCTCTCTCCACAGTCACAGGTCCTGCCAGAAGTCTACTCCAGTGCAGGCTTTACACAGGGTCACAGCCTCCTTTGGGCATCCACCTGCTCGAATGTGGGGTCCTCCTTGGTCTGCAGGTGGATATCTGCTTCACCATTAACCTCCATGGGCTGCAGTGGGAAAGGCTGCCTCAACCTGGTCTTCACCGTGGGCTGCAGGGGAACCTCTGCTCTGGCTCCTGGAGCCCCTCCTCCCCCATCTTCTTCACTGCCTTTGGTGTCTGTAGAGTTGTTGTCACCTATTCTCACAGCTCTCTCTGGCTGCAATTGCACAGGTTTTGGTGGTTTTTTTTTCTCCCCTTCTTAAATATGTTCTCACAGAGGCGCTACCACTGTCACTGATGGGCTCAGCCTTGGCCAGTGGCAGGTCCGTCTTGGAGCCAGATGGTACTGGCTGTATCAGACATGGGGGAAGCTTCTGGCAGCTTCTCACAGAAGCCATCGCTGTAGTCCCCCTGCTACCAAAACCTTGCCATGCAAACCCAATACAATTGGTGAAAATGAATGCAGTTGTGCAAATGAACTCTACCTTCAACAATATGACTGGACAGAACTGATGATCAACAGCTGCAATTGTCAGCCAAGTGCTGAAACTGATTCCTTTGTGATGGAAAACCAAAAGAGCATAGATGAGAAGGACTTTTAAAATGAACCATCTGTTTCAAATAGATTACCCCAATAAGAGTTGAAAACTGTTCAGCCATTGTCTATTCAGTTGCACAACGTGTAGCACATGAGACCAAGACTGGTTATTTCGGTCCAGTTGCTGATGAACAGTTGTGCGTATGACAAAAAACCACTGATGTTCAGAACTCTTTGTCTGCAAAACTCAATAGATGTACACAAAGCCATACATTCTCCTGTGCACAATTGTTCTGGCTATTTAGAATGGCAAGGAAACACAGGACTGGCTGCCATGGTATCAGTGAAGCTTATTTTTTCACTTCAGAAGCAAAGCTGCCTCTGTGAGGAAATGCAACTTCAACTGATGAGCATGGGAGTCCATATCTTATCTGAAGTTCTCAGAGATTCATGGTTAAACTCAAAAGCAAATTTTCAAACTACAAGTACTGTGCAAATTCTCTCTTGCGTGTATAACTCTAGTGGCTTTTAGAGCATTATTGTTAAAAATCTTGCTACTATGTCAGAACGCTGATAAATCAGAGTTGGGAAAAGAAACAACTGAGCCTTTCCCTGAACTCATAATGCTGAAATTCTCATTAGGGACAACACACAAATTCTTGCAAGACTCCCAGCATGGCAGTTCATTGACCTAGCCAACAACTTGTACTTGAAATGATAATCCCATTCACTTTACAGTGTTTGTCTCAGTGAAAGTTGTAACAAGGTATTTCACAGAAGCATGTGTGTTAGGACTAACGCATGCCTCAAACTTTAAAGGAAGTCAGGGTTTGACGTTCATTAAATAGGAAAGTTAGGACTTGAGCACTGAGTTTCTGCATGAGATTCTGCTCTAAGGGATTATAAACACAGTGATTAGACATTTTTCGTATGATTAAAGCTTTATATTGCCAGGGACTAATTGCCTTCCATTAGGCTCCACAGACTCAAGACCTTGTTTGGGATCATAATTTGAAACATAATGGCTGATTTCATGTGACTCATTACACACAGAAACAAAAAAGAGAGATGTCTCAGTAGAGGAGTCTGTGCTGTAGACCTGCTATCATAGAAAAGAGGCAGGAATACGTAGCATCAATATAAAAAGCTCTGAACTTTGACATCTGACTCTGATGTTATAAACTCCCATTCACTTTATTGCTTGCTGTACAATGGCAGTCACACTTGAGATCACTTTCCTATTGGTGTTTCTGTCTAGTCATTCCTTTGTTTTTTTTCCTTATTTTCCAGTGATTAAAATAACAAGTGACTTGGTATTTAGTTTAATGTTATCTGTCACAGGTAAATATCACTTGATTGTTTCAGTCATTAACAAGGAAAAGCTAGTAAGGGGGAAAAAATGCTAAGGAAACCAAACACAAGTTGCAATGAAACCCCTCAAAGGGGTACGATACAGACTGTGTTTTGATTGAGTTGTTTTTTCTCCCTTCTGTTTTTTCTGTGAACCTCTTATGTCTGACTTGAAAAATACCATACCAACTGAGCTTGTTTTTTGTTGACACAACTAACGCATTGTGACACACAAGCAAGGTTTCTTACGCTTAGAAATTACTGTTTTGTTTGAAACGAGCTCAGGGTTTTCACATTTCAGCCATGATTGTGAACACATACCAAGGGAATTCCTTTATGGCAGCATTAAGCTTGGTAGCACAGGATGCTACCATTTGCATGCTTTTTTAGCCTGTAAGAGTAACACACTTTCTTCATCTCATTAACATCATTACTTTGCTAACCTGGAATTGGGTTTTTTTGAGAGACGTTGACTTCATATAGAATTAACTCTCTTATTCCATATTAATAATCATCATATGACCAAGATCATATTCTGATGCCCTATTTCTCTTTTCTTCTCTGATTTATTTTGACATTTCTATTGACCTGGCATAAAATAAGTAGCCTATCTGTTTGCTCTTGTTTTGCAGTCTGGGAGGCTAAGAGAAAGAATATATGACTGAGAGACATGGATTAAAAATTAGCCCTATCCACCTACTGAGAGTTGAAATGAGTATTTTACATTCTTTATTTGAAAGGTTTGATTACTGCCATGCTCCCTGCCAATTACTGTATTGTAAGTTTTGTGTTTCTATAACACTGGCATGGTAATCAATACATGAAGATTTCACAGAAATAGCTCTTCTTGCTGTCATGTAAAAGGTAGAAATGTTGGTTTGGTTCTGTGTGATAATTTCTGTGGTCTCTCTCATGTGATAACTGCCCTTCAGATAGTCTCTGCCCAGCTCTTCAGAGAAAGGCATACAATTGTCAGAGGCCTGGTAGGAATACAGAGAAATTGTCTGAGCAGCCAGGGATGAAGTTACGAAAGCTAAGGCCCTGATAGAGTTAAATCTAGCCAGGAATCTTGGGAAAGAGGAAGGGACACCATCCAGAGGGACCTGTACAGTCTTGGGAGGTGCGCCTGTACAAACCTCATGAAATTCAACAAGGCCAAGTGCAGGGTCCTGCACCCCGGGTCGGGGCAATAGCAAGCACAAATACAGGCTGGGCGGACAGTGGATTGAGAGAAGTGCTGAGGAGAAGGACTTGGAGAGTGTTGGTGGATGAGAAGCTCAACATGAGTTGGCAATATGTGCTGGCAGCCCAGAAAGCCAACCGCATCCTGGGCTGCATCAAAAGAAGCATGGCCAGCAGGTTAAGGGAGGTGATCCTGCCCCTCTACTCTGCTCCGGTGAGACCCCACCTGGAGTATTGCATCCAGCTCTGGAGCTCTCAGCACAGGAAAGACATGGACCTCTTGGAGCAAGTCCAGAGGAGACCCACAAAGATGATCAGAGGGCCAGAACACCTCTCCTAGGACAGGCTGAGAGAGCTGAGGTTGTTCAGCCAGGAGAGAAGGTTCCAGGGAGACCCTATTGTAACTTTCCAGTAACTAAAGTGGGCCTACAGGGAAAACGGAGAGGGATTCTATCAGGGTGTGTAGTTGTAGGACGAGGGGTAGCAGTTTTAAACTGAAAGAGGGTAGACTTAGATTAGATATAAGGAAGAAATTCTTTACTGTGAGGGTGGTGAGAAACTGGAACAGGTTGCCAGAGAAGTTGTGCATACCCCATCCCTGGAAGTGTTCAATACCAGGCTGGATGGGGCTTTGAGCAACCTGGTCTAGTGGGAGGTGTCTAGTGGGGGTTGGAACTAGATGATCTTTAAGGTGCCTTCCAACATTAAGCATTCTATCATTCTATGAATCTCTACCCTCACCTGATCATGCAGCTTTGGAAAAAGGGCTGTACATAGACAAAGTAAGCACAGCTTGTAACTTCTTTTGGATTTTCAGTCTGGAAATATACTTTGTATTTTTGTCATCGTTGGTCACGTATACACCAATAGAGACTACCTGGGCTCACTCTTCCATGACCCGAAGCCAACCAACTTGTTCCTTGGAGCCAAGGAGCATTCTCACAGACTGCGAAATAAATTAGGTTTCCAACTTCTTTATTAATTAGAGTAGAAACCATGATTTAAGACCAACTTATTTGTGAGATACTGCCTAAGCCTGGTGTCTGAGACACTGTTATTGAATGAAAAGGCACGGACAAATAATTTAAAGATCAAGTTCTAAATCTAAGCTTACCTTAGGAGGAAATAGCATTTTGTTATGTAAATAGCATCAAGATTAACTTGATCTATATGCCCAAAGAAACCTACAAAAGCTCACTTTATCTGTATTGGCAAAAGTTTTGCAATAATAGCTATTCTGTCTATAAAAACTGATCCTAAGCAAATAGGCATTTGCATATTAATCTGGATTGTACTCTGCATGAATGGCAAAAGTTAATATTTTAAAAGTTCATCATATTCTGCCTTACACCAATGAAAACTAATCTTAGTATTGCTTGCCAAATGCACTAGCCAAGGAAAATGAAGAAATGTTTCTTATTTGTCTTTTGTTTACCTTATTATTTGGTTTATACTTGGTTTGACTAAATTTCAGTCTTGGATTTAAAGTACATGGTACTTATGGTCACAGCAAAAGCCTCTTTTGAAGCAGTTAGTGGTCTGGCCACATATACTTGCTCTTAAAGAAATGTGCCCTTTTCTAAACCCAGTGCTCTTTGCAGTGGACAATTAATATATTAACATTTGCTAATAGCTTAGTTGATATTTCAGTCTAGTGTTTAGATACTGTGTATATGACCTTTCTGGTTGTTCTAGTGTTCTGTGTTGCTTTTCACATTTCTCAGCCTGAATTAATGCAATGATCATCTAAATCTTAACGGTTCTGTAACAGCACCAAAGTTACTACCCTAAGTGCTTAATACTTTATGCCCAAAATCTGCTCTTGACCATTTGATTAGTGAAAAGCATGAGTCAAAAATATTTTTTTAAAATGAATAAGCAAATTGTATTTTCTATTGTGATACTTAAACAATTCACCTGCTTGCACTTTATTTGACTTTTATTACCAATCATGGAAAGGATATGACTTTAATCATTTAGTTGAAAAGATATTTGCTGTGGTAATTACAATCTATGCTAGGATGTTCACATTGTCTTTGGACTGTTCCTGCTGACTAACATGAGCTGTCAGAGTTCTGCCTAGGGAAAACAAAATGCTTTCTGAAAATGATTTGGAAACTTATGTCAAAACATCACAGCACTGTTTTGTGACCAAAACCATGTTCGTCTCATTAAGTTAACAAAGCTGTAAGTCAGCACAGCATTTTCTAGATTAAATTTTGTTTGTTGATACCAAATTTTCTCTCTAAATATTTTATGAAATACAAACTAAAAGATGGTAGGTGTTCATATTGTGAACAGCCCACTGGAAGAAAAATAATCTATGTTACCTATTAAGTCTGTGGTGAAAGCACTTAAAACTGGTTAAAATAATTGTCTGCAGCAGAACAAACCTTATTCACTCAGAGACTTAAAAAATCTAGTCATCAGAAAGTGAAGAGAGCTCTGTGTTCCTTAGTTAACCATATTGTTGTGACACAGCAAAGTTTTCTAACAGACTAGAGCTTTATCACTTTACTCTTCTACTGAAACCAAGCTGCAGCACATACCAAGTTCCCGAGACTAGCCACAGCCAAAAAAATTGCTAGCTGCTATGTTTTTCTGTAAATTGATCAAAGCATTAGATTTGTCAAACACTGGGTACTTTTGGAATCAATTTCCCTGCAGATCAGAGCAGGTTTTCTTGTTTCCTAGGGTACTAGCATTTTTTATACAGTTTTCAGCTAGCTAAATGAATCATTCCCCTGAGCTTGGAAACAGAATAGTTGCACCTGTTTGAGAATCAAAACCAGGAGCTGGAGTGCTGGGTATGCTCCTGATCTTGTTTATTTTTCTGAAGGCTCTGAAAAGCCCTAATGTGCACTAGACAATGAGTGTCAGTAACATTTTAGCCCCAATTAACTGCTACTGAAGTTACAAAAAGACAAATAAAAGCCATCCACAGCTTTTAACTGTCAAGGAGCTGTCAGCCACTGGGAGCTCTACTGAAAGAGCTCAGTGCGCTCTGTCTCAGGCTCTCAGCAGCCCCTAGGACCTTGATACAGCAGGAGGCCCAGCATGTGGGGCTGCGGGATACCAGCAGCCCTGCTGGTTGCACTCCCTCTTTCTTTTCCTAGCTCGCTACAGAGCCTGTGAAAGTATGATGCCTGATCCTTGCAAAGACAGCTTTCTGTGAGAATAGGAAAGACGAAATTATCAGAGGCCATGGCTGAAATCTACAGAGCTGTTTTGCAGCTGCAAACTGAGATGTTGCTTGACTGTTAGCTCAACCCTGTATCCACACATTGAGAAAAAATAAAATCCCTTTGGATGTTTTTTTTTTTTATTTTAATGTTGGGACAGATGTCTGATCTTTGCACTCAGGCAATAACTCACTTGATGGTGAGACACTTGGAACCCTGGTGATACCTCCAGGAACCACAAACAAGAGCCTAAAACATTAAGAAAAGATTGATATGTTATGGCTGTGCTCAGGTGCCAGTGATGGAAGTTCTCTGTGTCATGAGTGTGCACCTGGGCAGTCTTAGAGGCAGGCTGCTTGGTACTGGCAGTGCTTCCCAGGGAGATGGGTTAGAGGCTGCAGTCTGTGGAGAAGGTGTGGTAAAGAAAAACATTGCTGGCAACCACAGGTTGCTAAAGATGTGATGCAGAGCCTCATTATGAAAAACTTTTCTATCATGAATATTCATAGTGTCCCTGTCATGAGTCCCACATGAAACACCTTCTGCAGATATTATTTTGATGTCTAGGGTCCATGAGATGGTTCCCCATGCTGATCATATGGTCTGAGTCTCGTGACCTTCTTGCCAATACCGTAAAACCTCACAGTGCTGACTGGGATTGAAAAGGACTGGAAAATAGGCATCAAGCTCCTGACTGTTGTTTTCCCAGTACGTGGTACACATCTTGTTTAATGGGCAGCAGCAGAGTGTTATTGAACAAGAATAGCACATTCTTCCCCTGGATGCAGGATGGGAATTACATTATCTGTGTTTGGAGAATGAACAATTCGCAATGGCTCAATTTCATTGATGTCATCTCTGAGGACAGTCAAAAAGATGGAGACACAGAGCTAGACACAACTTCTGTGACTTGTGGTGTAACCTTGCATCAGTTCTCTAACTCTTTAACTTCAGAGATGTAGCCATTAATGACTATAAGAAAAGGAAAGGCTGGCCATGAGAATCATTGAATCATAGAATAGTTTGTGTTGGAAGAGACCTTTAATGGTCACCTAGTCCAACCACCCTACAATGCGCAGGGACATCTTCAACTAGACCAGGTTGCTCAGAGCCCCATCCAATCAAAATTCAATATTTCCAGGGATGGGGAAGCTACCACCTCTCTGGGCAAACCTGTTTCAGTGTTTCAACACTCTCTTTGTAAAAAATGTCTTCCTTATATCTAGTTTCAATCTACTCTCTTTAAGTTTAAAACTATTACCTCTTGTCCTATCATGACGGGCCCTGCTAAAAAGTTTGTCCCTATATTTCTGATAACCCCTCTTTAAGTACCGGAAGACCTCTATAAGATCTCCCTGGAGCCTTCTCTTCTCCAGGCTGAACAACCACGACTCTCTCAGCCTGTCTGAACAGAAGAGGTGCTCCAGCCCTCTCATCATCTCCAACAGCTCTATATCTTTCTTGTGCTGAGGACTCCAGAGCTGGACACAGTGCAGCTGGTGGGATCTTATGAGAGCAGAGTAGAGGGGCAGAATCACCTCCCCCAACCTGCTGGCCACACTTCTTTTGATGAAGCTTTTGATGAAACCCAGGATGCGGCTGGCTTTCTGGGCTGCAAGCTCACATTGCTGGCTCATGTCCAGCTTTTCATCCATCAGTACCCCCATGTCCTTGTCCTCAGGTCTGCTCTCGATCCCTTCATCCCTCAGCCTGTATTGATACTGGGGATTGTTCCAACCCAGTTGCAGGACCCTGCACTTGGCCTTGTTGAACCTCATGAGGTTCACGTGGGCCCACTCGTCCAGGTCCCTCTGGATGGGATCCCTTCCCTCAGGCCTGTCAACTGCACCACTCAGCTTGGTGTCATCTGCAAACTTGCTGAGGGTGCACTCAATCCCATTGTCTATGTCACTGATGAAGGTATTGAACAGTACTGGCCCCAGTACGGACCCCTGAGGGACACCACTTGTCACCGAACTCCATCTGGACATTGAGCCATTAACTACTACCCTCTGGATGTGACCATCCAACCAATTCCTCATACACTGAACAGTCCACTCATCAAATCCATACCTATACAATTTAGAGGGAAGGATGTTGTGGGGGGGACCATTATAGACGTCCGTATAGATGACATCTGTAGCTCTTCTTTTGACCACTGATGTAGTTACTCCACCTTAGAAGGGCACTAAGTTGGTCAGGCAGGAGTTGCCCTTGTTGAAGCCATGCTGGCTGTCTCAAATCACCTACCTCCCTGTGCCTTAGCATAGCTTCTAGGAGGATCTGTTCCATGACCTTCTCAGGCACAGAGATGAGGCTGACAGGTCGTAAGTTCCTAGGATCCCCCTTTTTAAAAAGGACTTCACCTGACTGCTTTGACTTTTTAAATATCATGGAGAGGGGCTTGGCAACTACATCAGCCAATTCCCTCGGGACTCAGATGCATCTCATTAGGTCCCACAGACTTTTGTATGTTCAGGTTCCTCAGGTGGTCACAAACCTGATCTCTTATATTGGGAGGGACTTTGCTCCCTAAGTTCCTGCCTTGCAGTTCCATCTATTTGAGGTATGTGGGAAGAGAGTTTGCCAGTGAAGACTGAGGAAAAAAAGTTGTTGAATACCTGTCCTGGTACTCAGCCTTCTTTTCATCTGTTGTTACCGGTTTGCCAGTCTTGCTTACCGGGGGAATATGCTTTTTTTGACCTTCCTTTTCTGGCTGACATACCTGTAGAACTCCTTATTATTATTCTTTGCATCCCTTGCCAAGTTCAGCGCCTCGGCCTTCCTGACCCCATCCCTACACAACCGGGCAGCCTCCCTATACTCTTCCCAAGACACCTGTCTCTGTTTCCACTGCTTGTGTACTTCCTTCCTGTCCTTTAGTTTGACCAGCAGGTCTCGATCCATCCATACTGGTCTCTTGTCTTGCTTTCCTTATTTCTCACACCTGGGGATCAAGAGCTCTTGTGCTCTATGGAAAGCATCCTTAAAAATCTGCCAGCTCTGTTCTATTTCCTTGCCCCTGCAGGCAGTTTCCCAGGGGGTCCTAATGACAAACTCCTCGAACAGCTGGAATTTTGCTTTCCTAAAATTCAGGGCCTTGGCTTTACTCTTTGCCTGACCCACATTCCTCAGGACTGCGAATTCTACCAGTGCATGATTGCTGCAGCCCAGGCTGCTTCCAATCTTGACATCATCAATTAACTCACTTGCATTGATGACCAACAGGTCCATTATTTCTTCCCCTCTGGTACGGTTGGCTATTTCCTGGCTTAAGAAGTTATCCTCAATGCATTCCAGGAGTCTCCTGGATTGCCTACAGCTCGCTATGCTATTTTTCCAGCAGATGATAGGGTGGTTGAAGTCCCCCAGCAAAATGAAAGCCTGCAAGTGCAATGCCTCCTGTAGCTGGAGTAAGAAGGCTACATCAAGAGGCTCCCCTTGATTGGGCAGCCTGTAGTAGCCACCAACCACAACGTTCCTTTTGTTGCCTTGGTCTCTGACTCTTACCCATAGGCCTTCAACTTGGTTGTGGCTATTCTTTGGAGGCAGCTCTTCACCTCTGTCTGTTTCTTGATGTAGAGGGCAATGTCTCCACCCTTCCTTCCTCGCCTGTCCTTTCTGAACAGCCTGTAGCCATCGATAGTTGCACTCCAGTCATGGGATTTGTCTCACCAAGTTTGTAGTGGGAACTAGAAGTGGCACCTGGGTTGTAGCTTTCTACCAGCACAGGGGCTTCTAGCTCCTCCTGTTTGTTGCCTGTGCTGAGTGCATTGGCATAGAGGCACTTTAGCTGGTCTGTCAGCCATGTTACCTTCTTAGAGGAACACCCCTTAGTTCTTTCGAGGTATTTCACTGGCAGCTCCTATTACCTCAGGAGCCCCTGTCTCATCTCTGTAAGACTTCAAGTGTGCTGCCATGTCACCAGAATGTCTCAGAGCTTACAGACTGAGGGTCCTCACTAGGTTTCCCTTGCTAGTTTTTGGGTTAGGATTCATTAGCTTTTGGTAATCATAAATTAGATAAGCATTTTAAAGAGCTGTCTCAGATCTGATCTACTGGTTATTTCTTTAACAGTTCCAGGAAGTTCCAATAGCCAGTTTTCCCCTAGCTGAAAGAGGGTGTTCCTGTGAATTGTCAGTATGGTGTTTTGTTTCCCTTTCCTTCTCTCCCTCAAGAATGAAATGCCCACAATTTCTCATTTAGTGATTAATTCTTTATTAAGCTGTTATGAAAAATGTCTGAAATGATTTGCTAGTTTTTCCTCTTTAAGTTAGAGATCCTCTTAAATGGCATCAACCTTATTTAAGGATCTGCAAACTAAATGAATAACACTTTTCAGTATCACCTCTGTATTAGTGCATGGGTGTATCTTAAATAATCATTTAAAAATTAGTTTCATAATGATATACACAAGACGTCCATCTGAGATCTACTGTGTATTCCAGTCCATAAAAACAGGCTTGGAAAAAGTGAATCATCTTTTTAACGCGCTGTGCAACTAGCCAAGTCATATTTTGTTGGCATTCTAGTCCTAGGAAAATGCTGTAATCACTCCACACTAGTAACCTGCTGAAGTTAAAGTGACTCCCAAGATTTAGATGGATGAGTGAAATATAAACGTTAAAGTTAAGCAGATGCTTATGTAAAGAGTGACCTAATTATGCTAGATGCTGTTCTGCTCTTAAGCAAACTGTTTTCAGCTTTGCAGTCTAAACAGTGAAAGGGATGAGTTGTCTTTTTGTCAGCTTAGTGTTTGCGTATGCGGGCAAATCTAGATCATATGCAGTTAAGCATGTTGTTAGTGCTTTGCCAAATCCAGAATTTAATGCAAAAAACATTACATACTTGAGAATCCTAGGAAAAACTTGAGAAGTCAAAAGAAGATACTGGAGCTAAGGTAGTACAGTGTGTTCCTTTAAAAATGCTTGGATAAATCCCATTGCATGGTTTGCTTTATTACAGAAACCCTAAAAAAAATCCCCTTGAATTATTATTCCTTTAGTTTATTATCTTCATTTCCATTTTTTAAAAATAGAATCAAGTCTTAAACCTCACAATTTATTACTTAATTTACAGAAAGTCTATCTTATAGTCCTCTCTTTTTTAATATTGGGTTACAATCACTGCTTAGTATAAGAATAAAAGCAGGTTGGTTTTGTTCAGATTTCAGTTATGTGATGTTCCTCTCCTGGTCAGGAAGGTAAAAAAATGAATCCTTGAAAGATCATTTCAACACTTGATTGTCTTATACTGGATGCTTTGTGAGAACATGCTGCTTTTCGGTTCACTGTACTGTCTAGTTTTTCCTGTATCTGAAAAGTTCTTTGGCCTCTAAAGGGCAAAGAATCCCCTAAACTAAATTCAGCACTGCAGTGCGTGATATTTTATCTTAGAAGAGAATGTTTTTAAACAGCTAAGACCATATAGAGAACTTTGACTGCTCCATGTGACCACTGACTTCATTGTATATGCTATGATTCCAGGAAGAATGACCTGCCCTCCATTTAGGCAGGTCCCTAATGTGATATTTTTAATTATTTACAAAGCTGAGTGGTTTTTAATGGGGCTGATGTACCTCTGTTCCAGATCATTTCCCCTGTCTCTTCCCTTCAAAACTCCACAAATAATGGGGATATAGCATAGTTCATCACTAATGCTCCTTCTTTCCGCTCTTAAAGCCTAATGATATTTATTGGAAGATGTAATGGATATTCAGACTTTACACCTTCTAATTTCTTTTTTTTTTTTTCTGATGGACAGTTTTGTTGACTGATTGGAGATCTGTGATTTTTTTACATGGATCTGCAATGCTAATAGAATTGAAAAGTAAAATCATTCTTAATCACCTAGTAATGATGCATAACTTGGAAAATGAAAAGCACATCTGTTGTATATTTTACTTGTGCTTCAGTCGAATATACAATTCCAGCTGATGTCAATCCTAATTTTTAAAGCCCTAATTTGCTCTGTTTTTCAGGGCTTTATAGCCCAAAAGAAATGTTCTTCTGTTGCTGAACTTCATACATATCCCTCTCATATAGATTCCTTTTTTTTCCTTCTTTTTTTTTTTTTTTTTTCAGGACTACACTTGAAGCACTATAAGCAGAAGAGCAGTATCAGCATCTTACAAACAAGGAAACTGAGGCACAGAGCATGGTAGAGATCAGTAACATTTAGCAGGCTACGTACACAGCTACAAGGGGACCAAAGTCTCCAGAGTCCTGTGTAAGTGACCTCAGTAGTGAGCCAGTCTGGGAACTCTGCTTAGGAAGAACATTCCAGGTTAGTTAATTTCTCCACATGTTTGTACTAGGATTTAGCTGGTTTCTTAAAGTATTATTTACACTTAGATGTTGCATACCATCTTTGCTTACAAGAAAATGTACCTTAGGACTTCATACGGTGTGTTCTGCCAGTTTTGGAGAAACATGAATTCATGCAATTATCTATAGAGAAAACATTAAGAAAAAAAAAGGTAAAGTGATGTTTAACGTCCCTTTCCATGTGAAAATTATCAGTTTCCTATGCTGCTGCTGTTGGACTGTATACTTGTTGGCTTTGTATTTCATGATATACAATGCTGTATTTTCCATGACTCAACTTAATGATACTTGGTGAAGGCAATTACAGTAACATATTTACATTTTTAGAAACTATAAAAGTGGGTCAAACACAAATATTTCACCTGAATGTTAATGTTCCAAACAGTAGGGAATGTAGAACAGCCTTGACAAGAAATCTGTGCTGCTAATGTTAGATGAGCTTTATGGATCTGTGAAAATAAATAAATAAATCTCAACAGAACAAAACACATTAATAATTAAAAACAAATATGAGAACATAACTCAGGAGGTGTCACCATATGCAGCTAGTGTGACTCATGCAATAAGCACCCCTTAATTTGCTTGCTGTACGTGTGGTTCAGAATTTTCTGCTGTTTCGAGCATGCCCTCTCTTTCTATATCCCAGTACATCCTAGCTGCTTCTATTCAAGTCCAACAATAGGAAATACCCCTCATTTCTTGGAATAAGTACAGCAGAAGTATGAATCTCCTGTCATAAAAGTCAATAATCAAGTGGTATAATTCCAGATCTAGGAAGAGAATAAACAGCGCCCAGAGCAAGCAAGCTTATCTTTACAGTCAAACTGGAGGTGGTAGGATGTTCAACAGGCTATTATTTTGTACTAGAGCATTTGAGAAGCAGAACTGAAAGGCAGGTGAGTTTCTCTCTTTCAAAATCATCATTTCAATAAGGAAATTTGCTCCCTGTGCAAATTCTAACGTCTGCATGCTTGAATTTAGCATCTGATTGACAAGCATGATGCTTTCAACATGGTATCATTCCCTAGTCTATTTCCTACATATTAATTTAGTACTGATATAAAGGAAAAGAATCTATGTACAGTAGTTATTTTGACTAGATGTAAGCCTATAATTTTTCAGCAATGTCTCTGTAGTAGTTGCAAATGTGTGCTTAGATGCCTTTTGGGAGATACAAGCCCCTAGTCTAAAATTTCATTTCTTTTGAGGTATTTTGCTAAAGGGGGGATTGAACTTCTATGAAACAAAAAGAGCAGTTGAATGAAGAGCACTTTACTAAACTAAAGAGGTTGTGTCGGTATTCTAATTATTGTGGACAAACCTAATTAACTTACTCTCACACTCTGGACATGCATTTATGCAAATTGCAAGAGGAGGGGAAAGGAATCCTTTCTCTGCAATGAACTCATCAGTGCAGGAAAGCTCTCAGTGGCAGATTAGTCTGGGAAAATTAGAAGTCGGACTTGACTATATTCTTTAATGGAAATATAATCAGCAATACATCTTTATGAAATGTGCACTGCCATCACATAATACCCACTTGGAGGTGAGGTAAGGGCTGGAGGCAGTAGTCCAAAATCATTAACATCCCCCAGGTGAATATAATAGGATGATAAATGCTCACTGGGAAAGGATTCATTTAAGTTTTCAAATGGTTTTGAAAGTAAAACAGAAAGTCAGTCATTTTACATCAATTTAGTCAGCTCCATACTTTAATTCAGTAATGAAAGACTTCACGTCCATCCATCCACAGTGTATTCGCAATGCCTGAGTTAGGTGGTGGCGTTATTTCTGTTAGTGCATTTCCACCAAGGGAAGGTGGAAGGATAGCAATCACTCTGGTGTAAATCTTGATTTATATAGTAAGACTGAAGGTGGTGTTCTTCTATGGCACAGTATAAATCGATTGAATTTCTTTACTGGAACAGAACAAAAAGGTCCAGTCCTTGGCTGGATATTTGGGTCAATAGACTTTTCCTGACAGCTTCCTGTTTTATTTCTGCCAAGAGTGATAGGAGCAGGAGTGGATCTGAAACAATTGCTTGTCCTGGATATTTTAAAACATTTTAGAGAAGGAAAAAAATGGCTTGGCTATTTTGGCTTCTCTATGAAGAGGCAATGCTTTATCAACTTATCTTTCAATTAAAAAGATAATTATGTAAGACGTTTGGAAGTTGTGTAGGTTATGGGCAGTCCTTGTGCTTCCATTTATCTGCTCTTGCTACAGCAATTGGCACCTTGAGGATGACAGCAGAACAGACATTTGATTGTAGCTGGCTCTCTAAAAATGTATTAACCCCAAAGGATTAAGTCTTCTAGGATATGGACTGTATAGTTCATAACATAGAGAACAATATTATTGTGTCATTTGAGTTTCAACCTTCTTTTTTTTTTAAAGCATTATTCTTATCTTAAGGGACATAAAAGAAGAGGAAGCACTGCATCTCTACTACTGAATGGATATAAGAAAATTGTATTGTTTTGAAGTATTGGACCTTGAGAGAGATCTTAAAAAGCAAATTCTCCTATGGAAATATTCTTTGCAATTCACATGAGCTATCTTGCTAATAAATCAGAGTCCAGTATCTACACTATTCGTAACTGAACAAAATGGGACATTTTTGAGGTCTGCTTCGTGAAAATATGCTGCTACAAATGGATCCAAATTGACAACTTGAATATTTATGCATATACAATTAGTCATTTATAAAAGGAGGACAGTTTCACCTTTCTTCCACTGCCATATTTATTTAGTTTTGCTGGGCAAATGCATCATGTGCATTTTGCAGTGTCTCAGCACACCTGTACCCTTTTAGGTGCGAGTACATCTAGCATGCTCTGTTAGTAAAATGCCAGCAAACAACTAACTTGGAGTTCTTACCTTTGACTTAAAACAAAATAGAGAACCTGTGTGTAGCAACATAAGTAGGAGAGATGGCACTTGTACCACTTGCTGCCTCTCCATACTTTACTGTCACACTGAAGGCAACATAAGACAAGCAGTATTGCTTGTGCATAAGGTTTTGTATCTAAGTGGTACTGAAACAGTGTCATCTTATCAAAGGCACATTTTAGGCACAACAGTTCCTGCAAGCTCAAATTCTGTCTTAAGCGTCTTCTTAGGCTTCTGGCAAATATTCACCTGTTTAGCAGATGTTTAGGAATACTTTAGCATCTGTTTAGGCATGGTATCAACTAGAACTCTTAGAGAATCAGTAATGAAATGCTTTTGTATTCAGAGTGGGTGTTAAGTGTTGACTCAGTGTCCATGATTACAGTATTGGTGAGAAATGCTAATAATCACAGAATCACAGAATTTTCCTGTTTGGAAGGGACCTTTGGCATCATTGAGTCCAACCAACAACAACAACAAAAAAAACCCCAAAAAACCAACCAAACAAAAAACCAAACCAAAACAAAAAGACAACACCAAAACCAAAACAAAACAAACACGCACAACCCCACACTACACCCACCCACAAACAGACACAAACCAACAGTCTCGGGCATTAGAGCACGCCCTGAAGTGCCATGTCTACACGTTTCTTAAATACCTCCAGGGATGGCGACTCCACCACCTCCCTGGCCAGGCTGTTCCAGTGCCTGACCACTCTCTCAGTAAAGTAATTCTTCCTAATATCTAATCTAAACCTCACCTGCCGCACCTTTACACCATTTCCTCTGGTCCTGTCATTATTCGCTTGGGAGAAGAGGCCAACACCCACCTCTCTACACCCTCCTTTCAGGCAGTTGTAGAGGACAATGAGGTCACCCCTCAGCCTCCTCTTCTCCAAACTAAACATGCCCAGTTCCCTCAGCCTCTCCTCATATGACTTGTTCTCTAGAACCCTCATCAGCTTGGTGGCTCTCCTCTAGACACGCTCCAGCAGCTCAATGTCCTTCCTGTAGTGAGGGGCCCAGAACTGAACACAGTACTCCAGGTGAGGCCTCACCAGTGCCCAGTACAGAGGCACGATCACTTCCCTACTCCTGCTGGCCACGCTATTCCTGATACAGGCCAGGATGCCGTTGGCCTTCTTGGCCACCCGGGCACACTGCTGGCTCATGTTAAGCCAGCTGTCCACCAAGCTGGGTGATAATGGGATAGCCTGAGAACAAGTAAGTGGGTTGAATATAGTGACTTGCTATACAGATACATAATGTTATATTTATATGGATATTTAGTGGATAAATGAGAATCCTTAACAACATTGTGTGCATGAGTTGTTCACGTAGCCAAATGTTTTGCAGACTGTCGGGGAGTGGACAACACTGCGTGGTCTGGAAAAGATCAATGAACTGCAGTCAACGTGCCAGGCAGGCATGAAAAGTTGGGTGTCTGACACATGGAGTAAAAGGCATGTGGTGCATCTTATTTATAGGAAAGGCAACCCTTGCTGTGAGTAAGCACCACATAGTCAAACACTACCTGAAAGGCAATTCTGCTAGACACTAGCTAATTTCAGTTCACTTGGGTTGTACAAATAACCAGGTTAGTTTTGGGATCTGAGAGCTAAACCCAAGTAGTAGGTGGATGAAAAATCTGAGTGGTAAATCCAAGTATGCTGAAGATTTCTTTTGTTTGCTTTATTGTTGCACTTTTCTCCACTGACAATTGTGGCAGGGTGTTTGTTTGCTTTTCTAACTTTTGTACTTCTCAAGTTTTCAGAGGCGTGAGAGAATCCAGTTACAGAATAATATGTATACATTATTCCTTCACGAGGAAGGAATCTTCTTTGTTAGATATGTCTCTTCTAAAGGCTTTTCAGGAAAAACATGCTGATGACTTTTGGGATAGTAGGCTGACATCCTTTTGAAGGATTTACTTAGGCCTTGGAACCTGCCACCAGTCTATGACACCTTTTAGTGCTGCTACACCAGTTTCCGGAAGACAGCTGGACTAAATACTTGTCTGTGATATGTTAGAGATATCTGACAGACTGCCACTGCTAAATTACTCAAAGCAGGCTCCTACAATGGCCATTCTTTCTGTTCAGTGATACAGTGAACATGTTATCCCTGGCTGAGAAAAATGTCAGACCTGTGGGAGAAGCAGACTCAATTGCCTACAGGTAAGCTGCCTTTAATTAAAAGAGCTGGGGAAGGAATCAGGTCTGCCTTCAGGAATTCTCTACTACCATTTTCTATTAAGCTTATGAGAGATATCTTAGAGGCAATATCTTTAGGGAAACCTTTAATTCATTCAGGTACTAATCGCATGTAGAGGTAATGGAATATAAATCACCCTTTTTTTTAGAATGGTAGATGAGGTGAAGTGTAGTATTAAGTTCTCCTTTATGTCTGCAAAGGACCAAACTAGCCTACTCCTGTCCACCTTTCCTCATATCGGGATATCCAGAATTATAGTTCAAATCTTAGGTTTTTTTGGTATATGGGGTGATAACATTTAATTAATCACCCCAGGAGCTTAAAAACAGTGTGAGGTGTACTCATTTGAGAAGGGAATATAATAAGAATGGTGGGATAACCAGCAAGTATAGGAGTGCCTGATGCAATTAATTGCTTTTGCAAGTGATTTAGAGCATAGAATTTTGAGAAAGGCATTTTTGCTGCTGTGCTCTAGAGTTATAAAAACTCTTTCAATTTCTCCTGAATTAAAAGAAATAAATTCTGAAGATGAAATAGCTTAATATATCCATAACTTTAAGAGCGCTTGACAGTTCTATGCTGATTTTCTCATAATGGCATTTTGCAGCCGTAGCTTTGTGAAGCTGGAGATGAGAACTGGGAGAACTGTGCTGAGAGTCAGGCTGGAGAAAATTAAGAGAATGGGATCTGAAGTTAAAACTCCCTAGGCAGGTTTCAGGCATGGAAATGCTTGTTAGTCTAGACCTTAGTATGAGAAGATGAGAGAAAATTTTTTTTCCAACCAGAGCCACTCTGTGCTGCACCTCTCCAGCTTGATGGGCTGGAGAGGAAAGCACAGGTACAGGAATTACACAGAGACAGAGTGCACCTTATACTTGGCAATGGGAATTAATTTTCTGGCTGTTCCAGTTTTAATGGTAACTTTTAAACTCAAAGAGAAGAGATTAACCCCACAAGCCAGTCCATTCAGTGGAAGGACATTGAGGACACTGTTGATCCTGTGGATTGCTGAAACCTGTCATCAGAAGTGCTTTTGTGATCTTAAGGATTGAAGCAGGCAAGATACCAAGGACTGCTTGTCCTACAGAGTTTAGGCTGAATTTGAATTCACCAAAGTTCAAACCTCCAAGAATTTGAATTAGAGACTCTTCATTTCTTCTTCACTGGTGTTTCTTCATTTCTGAGCATATTTGAGCTTTAAAAAGTTGAAGAATTTAAGTATATTTATTTTTTTTTATTGATGCTATTAAACTTCCAAGTAAACGTTCAAAGACCTGTGTCTTCAGATGCAGTGCTGAATTACCACCCAGGGAAAGGAAGACCTCAGCTTAATTCCATATGCACATTGTAATCAGCTTTTAATATTGAGGATGAATTAACTACCGCTTGCCTTTGTGTTTTAGCCAAGCTGTCTATTTTATATAATAGCTTAAAACAAGAAGCTAGGGAAAAGAGAAAAACATCTTTTGGATTAGAAGAAAAGAGGCATGTGTCACCCCCAATTCATGCTTCAGACTTCTGCAGCTCACCTGGAGACATGGGCAGCAGTCTAATACAGAAAGATGGTGTGGTGGTTTAACCCTACCTGGCAGCTAGGACCATGCAGCTCCTCATAGAGTTGTCCCCCTGGGTAGAGAGAAGAGGGAGAAAAGGAGATGAAAGGAAAGAAAAAAAAAACCACCTCATGGATTGAGATAAGGACAGTTGAATAGAACAATAACAGAAATAGGAAAATAGCAACAATAATAATGGTAGAAGAATACACAAGATAAAGTAATACAAGACACACTCTCCACCCTGTGATTGGTCACCCAGCCCCACCTGAGCAGTGATCATGGGTTCCTGTTCTCCCTGGGCAACACGCATTTATATACAGATCATGACTTCTGTGGTATGGAATATTCCATTGACCACTCTATTGTTCTGTCTATGCTCCTTCTCATCTTCTATGGGAAGCTGAAAAAAGTCCTTGAATAGTATAAGCATTACCGAGCAACAACTAAAACAATATGCATTATTGACATTGCTTTCATACCAAATCTGAAACACAGCAACTACTAGAAAGAAAATTAACTGTATCCCAGCTGAAATGAGGACAGATGGCAACACATGAAGAAATACAATTTTGCCTTGATGATTCCCCCAATGATTGTTCAAGCTATAAGCCAGGGCAAAGACTATTGATTCAAATGCAGGATGACGTATCTCCCTCCTTTTGTTGCATGTTTCTCCTCTGAGGTTGCTCTGGCTTTTGTTTTCTGTAAATGGTCTGCATTTCTTAGTAAAACTGAGGATAAAA
This sequence comes from Numenius arquata, assembly GCF_964106895.1. Taxonomy (NCBI): domain Eukaryota; kingdom Metazoa; phylum Chordata; class Aves; order Charadriiformes; family Scolopacidae; genus Numenius; species Numenius arquata. Next base: position 21,254,384 of record NC_133576.1, on the reverse strand, counting down.
ACAAAAATAAAAGTGGAAGAGAGATGGTGAGTGTTTAACGTTAAAGACCAAACTTTGAAATGAGAATAGTTGAGAATGAAAACATAGGGAGCTGGAGCTCATTTCACCCACTGCAGAATACCTTCAGCAAGTTAATGACGAAAGTGCTTTTAACTGTCAGGATGAGGCTGTAAATCAGCTAAACCTTCATGTTTCTGATCTAACAGACTTTGATGGTAAGCCAGCTGTTCCACACAAAAGGGTAGTCTTCCTGCAAGGCCCGAATTTGTCCTCTTTTAGCAGCTGGATGCAGCTTGCCAGGCAATGGTGATGTGGTGTGAGTGAGGGGCCAGTGTGATGATGCAGAACAAATGAGTTCATCAGACTGTTTGTTTTGTTTGTGGGTTTTTTTTTTCAAAGGACAGTCACTTTAAAATGTGCTGTTTCCCATTATGTGGCCTAAAAGATTGAAGCTATATAATCAAAATATTGTCTTAATTACACTAATTACAGACCCTTACACTGAGAGAAATCTCAGGGTGTTTCTAATGCGAGCAGCTAATTAAGGTCTAGTAGAATAATGACAACATAATTGCTTATGTTTGTGTGGAGGTGTCAATTTAGAAACAAACTTGTATAAAACCTGCTATAGGATAGTAAAAGTAGTCATATTCCAAAGTGCACTTAAGATAAAAGTGTATGTTTTTATTTGGTTTTTTTATCTTCAGCAGCAAGTGAAGTATCTTTAACTTACAGTTCTTTACTGAGAGCTATGTTTGATATACTGTACCAGACTGATATGGTTACTTGGTTAGTAAAATAGGGTAAATAAATTTAGCTGTTTAAAGTATTTTTTGCAGGTAAGTTAATGCTATTTGTTTGTCACTTGCAAAACTACTCTACAGTTAAAGTTTTGGCTAAAGAGTGCATTTTGAAACCTGGGGGTAGCCATTTGTGAAGACAGACCTCTGCTGACTTGTGGCCACTTTTTTCCCTTGTGAAGCGGATTGAGTTACACTCTTCAGGCCTTTTGAGAGTAAAGTTTCTTAATGCTTTCTTACACTATTGGGGATGTGAAAACGTAGGGATTCAATACAAACCTTGCAGGAAAGAACACGCCAAAGGGAGTATGTGTTAAAGAGACGGAGATTTGGGTTTTTCTCAGACCTCTGCCTTAGGCTTGCTATATTGATCAGGGGGAAGTTCCTTAAAATTGTAGGAGGAACTGCTGTGTCATCGTCTGTTGGGATCACTTGAGAAATCCTGCCCAAAGGTCCTGCTCTTGCTCAGTTAAAGGCAAAATTAGTTTAGAAATTTGGCTCACAGGCAACATCAAAATTTCACTTCAGTTTGGAGGAGGACAAGCTTAAATTTTGTTTTAATTTAACTCCTGTTTAGTTTTAAACTGCTCCCCAAATCTAAATTTGGTAAGGAGTGGAATGCAGAGACTTTTGGTCAAAATAAGCCATTATTTTAATACCTGGCAGTTTCTGACTGAAGTGGTCAGTGGCTCCTGTTAGTCAGGCAAGTCACTGGAAACCTGGCTGCCAGGGACTATTGGGCCCTGGAGGCACCCACAGGCCTTTAATTTCCTAGACCAACCTTCCTTTGGAGGCCCAGGGCTGCCATTTTGGCTCAGCTGGGGCCCTAGGCCTGCCTCAAGCGGATCCCGGGGCCCTGTCGCTGCTGCCTTGGTTGGGCTCCTGGGGTGTCTCCTGGGGGGGTCCCTGAGGGCTCCCAGGATGGCCCTACCCAGCTGAAGCACCTCGGTGCAGCCATCCTGCTTCTCCTGCCCTGCACCCTCGCAGCACCCTCTGGCCTGGCCCAGGAGCTGCTAAACCTGTATTGAGGACATCTGCCGGTTTAGAGCTGGAGAGCGGTCCAGTGCTGACCCAACTTGGAGGAAACCTCTGCTAAAAGGAACTGCATTGTTTTGGAGCAAAAGTTTACACTGTGCCCTCAGCTGCTCAATAATCCTTGTCCTAAAAAAATAAAATAAAATAAAAAATAAGGAAAGAATTAAAAAGCTTAAAAGTCTGGGCTATTAAATAATGTTTTCTGAGAAGCTTAATAAGACATAGCCAAAGGCCTCTCCTGATGCAGACTGAGAATACTGCCTATCCTGCACTGCTTTCTTCTTTTCTCTGGGGGACATTCTGCCAATTTCCATGATAGAGTTATTTTACAAAATCACTTTGATCATGGGAAACTGATGCTTAGCATTATACTGTCTTATCTGTGCAGTTCTCACAAATTAGAGTGAACCTTCAGAATATGTTCCGTAGCATTTGGGTTCTGTGAACAGAGATGAAAATCAGTTACTGAAATGAAGTATCAACCTCCAGATTGTTGAGCATTGGTAAGAATGACTGGGTTTCCCCTTTCAAGGGATGTATGCCCAAAAATTATAGACAAATATGCCAGATAAATAGCAGCATTTTGTTTGTGTACAGATGAAGCCAGGAACCAAGAGCCAGAAGGAGTTTTTGATGAATTTTTTAATTATATTTCAAGGAGGTCCATGTTCTATTTGTTCTGCTTAATCCTGTGTTTATTGTGTACAGCTGATGTTGATCTACGAGGAGACCTGCTTTGCAGAATGGATCTGAGTGAAATGACTGAGCTCTTAAATCTTTGATAATATCTGATGTGGGATCCTGTGTAGTTGTATGCGAGTTTGTTTATAAAAAAGCGACCCCTATTTGTCATTGTGAGAGACTGCCTTCCGCTCATAATTTCTGAACTAATTTTAGCAGACATCACATGTTTTGGAATAAACATTCACTGTGAAGCCCAGCAGGGCATACAAACTTGCAGGCCAGCAGTAGTAGATGATGACTCAATTCAATGTGTTTGAAGATTCACAGCATCCATCATGTTTGGCTCTGTCACAGGGAGCAAGGAGGGGGATGTCATAGTAAGGAGAGTCCACCTGCCCTTCCCTAAACTTTAGCCCCAGTTAGATCCACTAGCACAGAAGCAGTCTGCCCAACACTGCATCTTCCATGAATACTATTGTTTTCTTCCCCTGCTTTTTGAGTGGCTTCTGTTTTATTTCTGGCCTTGCAGTTGAACCAAACCTACTCACACACTACCGTTGTTGATTGCAACCTTCCTTTTGAAAAGCTGAGAGCCTATTTTCAGGCTCAATTTTGTGTCTCTTAGACATAGGTTTATTGAGAGTCAAATCTTCCACACTGAGAACAATTCAAAGCTCAGTCTTTAAATTCAACTTAATCCTTAACATCACCTTCTCTCATTGTCATTGTCTCCTTGTGTGATGTCTCCCCTTTTTTCCTACAACACCCTTCATTACTTACCAAGATCAGAACTGTCTTTAGGGAAAACTGTAGTCATTTTTATTTGATTTCTTAGACCAACTAATACTAAAAACACAAGCTGTGTGCTGGATACTTTCAGGCTTGATTAGATTTCAAACACGAGATTTTTTAGAATAGCAGCTGGAGGAAACAATAGAAACTGCAAAGGTAAAGGAACAAATCGTTCTGATAAGATACTTAAAAGTAGGATGAGAGTGCCTATGAATGTAAATGCAAACAAAGCCCTGCAGCCTTCTTTTACAATGTCTACATCAAGTCTTTTTTTTTGAGATCGCATCTTTCAACTATTCTCTGTCTCCCTATTTATATACCAATCAATCAAAACTGCTCTTGTCGAGTGTGGAGCTTACTTCTCCACATAGTGGGGAGCTTAGCTCTCCACATAGTGGGGGTTTTATTTTAGGACTTCATGGTTCTTAGTAGTTACAGAGACAGTTTACTCTCCTCCAGCATCTTTGTAGATGAGAAAGGGGAAGTGTAAAAATATCAGTGGATAGGACTTTAGCTGTGAAGGTCCTCAAATTGACTTGGACACTGGTCTTAAATCCAGTCTTTCATTGCATGATGCAAGTTGTCTCGATAGTGTGATGGTTCCATTGAAATTGCAGCCTTGATTGTAACTGATATATTCAGTTGTCACTTATGTACTCAACTTTGCATGCTAGAAATGCAGTAGAACATTTTGGAAGTACTTTGGTGCTAACCTCCTCATCTAATTGAAGTTGCAAGTTTTCCATGACTGAAATGAGTGTCAGGAATGTGAAGAGCAAAGTCATCATCAATGTTTATGCAATCCTGTAACTTCATTTCCCATATATGTACAGTCCATTGAGTCCTGGTTATGACTCAATGTGTCCTCGTGGTACCAGATAATATGTCTGTGTCTTGGTCTGACAACCACGAGTCTTGGGGAATAGGTCATCAGGAAGCAATTTGCCAGAATCGTTCATATATCCATGGCTTAATTACTGTGTCATCTGAAGGATTCAAACGAGATCTGAGCAAGCTGCTTTGCAGGCCGGATCCAGAACATGGACCCATGAGTATGCATTCAGTAGAACCAATGAGAAGCTTTTTCAAAGAGCCCTGTAGGAAACCGTAGTGGCTGAATGGGCATCCATCTGGGATCTATGGGCTACATTCCATGGAGTGCTTCTGATAAAGCAAAATAGATAGCAATGCTTTTAGATGGCATTGTTGATAATCTGAAACCTGGGTTCAGATTGCAGTAAATACGTGTTTAAATAGTGAGCACTGAGTAAAGATAGTTGGGACACTACTGTGTTTAGTCCACTTACAATGAGCCTTTCTCACTTAATCACATTTCAGTGAGAGGCTCAGCACTGCCAGTAATATGCTTAATACCATGTCTTTCTGGCAAGTTGTTTTTTTTTTTTTTAATACTCTAATTTTGTAATTATGACAACTGAAATTATTAATCCAATTTAATTTTGTCTCTTTTAAGACACTGGAGATTAATTATTTGTTCGCCCTCATACTTGCCTAATTGAAAAGTTAGAGATAACTGAATATTCCTGTGTTTATGGTCTCTAATAGCTGAGTGATGTCAGTTCTCACATTCTGTGAAATTTTAATAAAGGAATTTAGGACAAAGCTTACATTAAGTGTGGGATGGATCCTGCTATTACTATCAATATTATGTTACTTTTGCCAGGAGCATTGAAGTCAAAGTCAACAGCCCTGAAAAGAACACAGAGAAATGACTAACAGTGAGCATGGAGTTGTTGAAAACAAATGATGTCAAACCAATATAATTTCCTTCTCAAATTCTCACCAGGGTAACATGCCTTGTGGTTAAAGAAGAGATGGTAGGTGTCACATACCCTGACTTTGTTAAGGCTTGTTACACTGTCTTATATGACAGTCTCATAAACAGGCTTGGGAAACATAATGCGGAAGAAAGGAATAAGTAGGATGCAAGGCTGTTTTGAAAATTGTATTTAGAGGTCTATCAATGATCAATTGTCAAAATGAAAGAAAGAACTGACTGGGATTCTGCTGGGACCTGTCTAGGCAATCATCTCCACTGGTGTATAGTGAGAGTTGTATGCTCTCTGTTCAGTGGGGTGCTGAAGTGCACCAAGATTTCAGGAAAAACACTCTTCACTTTTGCCATGTATATGTTGTGTACTAAAACAGGTTGTCTGAACAAGTTACTGCAGCCAGTAACAGGTTTGCTATGTAGGAAGCAGAAGGGGCCTGAGCGTTGGTGGTGCTTCCTGTCAGAAGTGACTTCCTTAAAGCTGTTTTCTGTCCTGCTCTCCTGCCTACTTCTTGCATCTCAAAGTGAAGCCCACAAAAATCAATGAGCTGGATCAGGAGCAAGGCTCATCACGCAGTCCATTAATCACAAACTGGAAGAAACTTATGCCACAATAACCCCAACTGTATGTTCTACCACAACCTGCTGTTCATAGCGCTTCCTGAGATGTTGTAGAAACAAACACCCAAAGCTACGTAGGAAATAACATATGCAGACGTTTCATACATTTCATGGTGACTGTAGGACAGTCATAAAAAATGACAGAAGAAATTCCCTAAAATGAATTCAGCAATGTTTCAAATGCTTGTTTTTAATTCAGTGAAAACATAATTGGAGATTCAAGCACTAAAAATATGAATTAATGAAAAATTATTCTGCAGTAAGTAGGTATCTGATGGAAGAGGGATTTTCTCTTTCCTAATTATAAATTAAATATTAATATTACTGGAATATCTAATATCTTTAAATGATATACAGGGCAAATATATTACCCTTTGAGGTTTCTTTGCTTACTGAAAGTCCACTCTGTTTTACAGTAACTATTTTATTGTGCTATTTGAACAAAGCAATCCACATGTATTTTCCATAAAAATGTAATTGCAATTTTCCTAAGGAAAAAAAAAAGCCACAACAAAAATCACATCCATAAAACTAAAAGCTTATGTAAGCTACAGTTGTGTTGATGGTGGGAAACAATATACCTCCCCAACCACTCTACCTCATATGATGAAAAAAGAGAAACGTTCCCTTCTTTCTCAAACTCAGAATGTTCTGCTAGTCTTAAGTGCGAACCACCACATTGGTGTGGTTGTGTTCACTCTTGAGTTGGTGGCTGGGAGTGGATTGGTTTTTAACTCGCTCCTAGAACTCAAATAACTCTGTGGCTGCAGGCATGGCAGAATCAAGGGTGTTTTCGTGAAGTGGTAGCTACCAAAACCAGAAAGAAAAACAAGCAGCACACTTGAAAAGAGGAAGACGTAGTATAGCAGAATCATATGGTGTTCATTAAACGTAAGAATAATGAGCAGACTATCTTTAGTCCCGTAGTTGAGTGTTTTAATAGTTGTAGAAAGGAAGAAAAGAATGGTGACAGTTTTCGTTTGTTTTGGCAATGGGTAGATTACTTTAGGATTTTAGGATTACTGTGTTTCATTTAAGATAGAAAGAAGAGAATTTTTGAGTATGCTCTTAAGACAGCTCTGGGAAGAGTCTCAAGAAAAACATGAAGAAAGCAAACTTGGAGAAGCATCATGGATGTATTTCCTTATCAATAAAGTTAAGTATATGCATTGATTGAGATCTATAATACCTCTATTATCTTCTATAATCTGTAACATACTCTTATAAACAGTAGTGAAAGTTGTTTAATATAACATACCAAGCCTTAGCAAAACACGAAACCCTTAAAAAAACTACAAGTAGTTGTCTCATTTTCTAATACGTTGCTGGCATAATTTTAAGAGCAGCACATGAAATCATGAAACATGGTGACTGATAGAATAACTAACAAACTGCAAATACCACAGAAAAGTAAAGCATTTTTTATCACGTAAAGTCTCCTAGCCCTTCCCTTTAGCTGTGTGGATAAGCAGCCTGGCATAATCTTTTGTGGACATGGGGTAGGTGAAGCCCTGTTGTGAACATGCTACCAGTTAGGCATTGGCAGGCTCTTGGATCCTCTAAGGAATTCAACCTCTTGTGCTGATGGCACAGGTCCTTTGGCTCCCCTCTGGGAGAGGGGGCAGTGGTGGTGACAAGCTTTGCCAGAGCACTGGGAATATCATTAGTGCCAGAGCATTGACAGGGAGCTGGAGACAGAGGTCCCAGGTAAATCTGGACCCTGTTGTTTTTTGTGAGTTCAATAAAATTAGCAGAAAAGAGAATTTCCTGCAGTTCCTGGTGGCTGAAACTCAATTTTAAATAGGTACAAAAGAAATATTAGCTTAAAGAATTGAAACTGTTTTCTCTGAAGAGTATGTCTTTACCTTCAATCCCATCTCTTATTAAATACATTTTTATAATAAATGGTAAATACCTTGGAAACAAAAGATTTTCTTTTCAGTGCCATCTGATGGGTCTGTCTCTGTCTGGCATATAATGCAGTTAATTTTATATGTGACTAATGATTACCAGTCATTCCCCTGAATAATTGTGACCCAGATATGTGGAAGACTCTCATGTCTTAATTGCTTGACCCTGAAATTAGCACAAGCAGATGGGCCTGAACAGATAGTGAGACTGACATGAGGTAGAAGAAGAGGCCACTAATGCAGTCAGTAGAATGTAGTATGTGAGAAACTTATTTTCTTGATTGGAATAATTTATTTCTCTTTCCAGTCCATTTCGCTCTCTTTTAATATCTTGTGGTTGGCTGATGTGAGGAGTAGTGGGTTATTTGTTTAACACCTGTAACTTGGTAAGCTTAGCTGGTAAGGCTCTAAGATAAATTACTGTCTAGTACTGAGAACATATAAAAAGATGTCACTTAATTGTAAATTGAAATATAAACCTTATGATTTACTTTATGCATAGTTATGATTAACTGTTAAATGTCTATATCCCTGAGTACTCTGGGGAGAGGATAGTATTTACTTTTAATTTTGGAGTTCAAGTAACTTCTAAGTTGTCCCTGTTTCAAAGATGTCTTCTGTATAGGTTGCATTACCTTCAGCCAACCTAGACAAAACCAACATATTCCAGCACTGTATGCGAAGTAATTCAGCAGCATATGTCGTTTGCAGTTTATTTGCCATATGAGGAAGAGGGAGTTGATTCAGGATTTGGGGGCAGTTCTGTAATAGTTGTGGCTTTGTAGAGACTGTTACTTGATGCTGAATGGCTGTTTGACTGCTTCATATTTGCACCTTTTCCTAACAGTTCCTCCAGGAGGTGCATCACACAGGATAAAAAGCAGCCTGTTGTTGGCAAAGATAGTCTGACCTCATTACTGGGGCAGACAGGTGAATTCTTTAATCACCGCCTTAAAGCCTCAGGAAACCCTGGACGTTTTCCAAGATCAGTTGGGATTAGCCTAACCCTTTGATGTTACTTTAGACGTCCCATGGAGACACCAGTTGAAGAGAGTGAGTGAACGCTGACTGGTTATGGTCCTGGGTTTCTTAGGCGAGACATCTGTGAGAACGATTTGTGTGGGAGAAATTGGACCAAAAAAGAAAACTGTTTCATGCTAATTGCAATTTCCAATTGTAAACCTGGAGGTGAGCTGCCACTGACAGGCTCTTAAACTAATCAACCAAACAGTCCAGTACCCCATGCTGTGTAATGTTACACAACTATGTATAAACAACTCTGTTGAAGATTTATCCCGACCCCAAACTTCGAATAGACTCTGCTGAAGTTAAACAGGCTGTTTGAAGTGTCACGATGATCTGCAGTCCTCCTGTCTGATGCACTACATGCTTGACTCTAATTAACAGCAATCAAATAAGGAAAACCCTAATCAGTATTCAACAGCTATTACCCTCAACTTAGCAGAGAGAAAACATAATTTCAGAAGAGAAATAAACATGTGGTATTGTGTGGAACTACAATAAATCTTTTTAAGTGGCTATGAGAAAATATTTTATTATTGTAACATGCCATTAAGCTGTGATCTAAGGCCTCAGGGGATAAAAAAGAGGGGGCTGGGGAGGAAAGAAATCCCATACTATCCAGATTCAGTGTTCGCCTCTGTTGAGGCTTGTTGTTGTAATGTAGCTGTGACAGCATTTTTCATCTCTCTTTGCTTTGGGCATATAAAGTGTCAGTTGTCCTGTACCCTTAACAAACACTAGGAAAATCTTATTTTCTGAACTGTATTTTATAGAGAAGGATCCTCTTCTTTCTTAAAATTCCATTATGCATAGCTCATTCTGGTCCATAAGTATTCATGATTTTGTGAATGGGGAGTTAGGAGGAGTGTTCCTACAGATTTCAGTCCTCACCGCACCATTATTTGATCTACATGCTCCACTTCTCATCTTCATAGAATCTTAAGAAAACTTTTAAAACTTTGTGAGATGGCAGAAGTGTGGTCTATCAGATCATGTTCATCACTGGATATGAATTTTGAGCCACGAGTCCCTGTATCTTTGTGCTACACTGCTTCTTGATTAATGAAGTGTTCCCAGAAAAGGCAAAGATACTCAGGAGAGGTCTATGGTCATCTCAGTTACCTTCCTATGGTCTGGAAGACAAAGATGCTTTTAGGAAATCATTTTCTTCTTTGAATGACCAGAACTGATGAGTTTCCTGACCTACCTGTGCATTCAAACAAGATGGCCTTTTGTTGTCAGTCAGTTGGTCATCCTTTGTGCATAGTTCTCTACTTTCTCTACTCTTTTCAGTGTATCTGAACAGTTGTTTTGCACCAAGTCCTTTGAATCCACTCTCAAAAACACATTGCATGTGTTTAATTTCAAGTTCTGTTTCCCTTTTCCCTGTGTTCCCAAGGTCACAAATGGATGCTCTGTGACTGAAGACCTTTATTTCCTCTTAAGTACCATGGGTTTGTGCATAACTGTAAGCAATTTCTCTCCTGACTGTGCAATTTCCCTTGGTGATGTTTAAAGGAACATTTTTTAATTCTATTTTTAAACTGTTAGAAATAGCTCTCCAGAGCTTCCACTGCTGAATACTAATAACTTTTTATATTAACATAACAGGATAGTTCTATCAAAGATCACAGTTTTAGGGGAAAATGGTAGTATTTGCATCTCAAGAGGCAACAGGAAGCTATTCATAGGTTTATGGAGGCCTTTGTCCTTTCCTTCAGCTTCCATAGTTTTGTTAATGCTAAATTAAATTAAATGTGCTAAAAGAGCTGTGGCGAGTGTTTGCTAATATGCATGCCAGCCTTATCAGAGGGTGTTACAGAATGACATTTTTTTCCCAGATGCATGGAATTTTAACACCTGCTCATCCTGAAGCTTAGATTATTTTCTCCTAGGGCTATTTAGAAGTAAAGCTGTTGTTGGTGACTTTGGTATTTTTACACTAGCCCATATGGTTGCAAGAAAATGCAGAGATGTACATAATGGAACAGAGGGCAAATAATTGTCTGGAAAAACCAGACTGCTGTTCAATATGTCTGGAAATAGTGTAGCAGCAGGCAGAGTTCAATTAAATCATCTTGATTTTGTGGAGGAAAAGGATTTGCAACCACTGACTTGCCCCTCAAAATCAGCTTTCTTGTTTACCTCAAGTGTATAGCTCTTTGAATACAATCTAAGCTGATTCTGGTAGACCAATATGTATCCTTCATCAATAAAAGCTAAGTAGTCTTGTCATCCAGGGACATTGAAAGCTGTGCCTGCTGTGACCTTGTTCTGCACCACGTTGTGCAAGTGCAGTGAATCTCCAGCTAAACCCATATAGGACTGAGCAGGGAGAAAATGCATCCCCCGTTGTTCAATTCAGCCATTGTTTTCAGGAAATGCTAACACATCAGATCCCACTGCAAAACTTCGACGCTTTTTCTATTACAATTTGAAGGTTTCTTTTAGAAACATATTTGGTATTGTGAGCAACAGAAGTCAGAGGAATGAATTGAAGCTGCTAATATGTTTGGAATATTTGAAGAAATATGTTTATTTCACAGATACATTACAGGACGAATGTTACCGAACTGGATATTTCCAGGAACCTGTAGGATCCAAACACATTCACACCACTCCATATTATAAGTTTCTGGAGATAAGTGGAAGTTAGACCACAGGTACAGCAATATTTTTGGCTTTTTCATTTCTCCTCCTGTAACACAGGTGCCTGATGTCAAGGCATTCCTGTTTCCAGTCCGCAAGATTTCACTGTGATCTAAAATGAATCTGATCTGTGATGTGGTTACAAGGAGGAGTTAAGAGGCTCTTGTACCTGCCATCTGCCCATCGCTGGTGGTGTTACTGCCTAGTAGCAGAACAGAGGATTAATGTCCCCTCATCTGCTGAGCTCATATCCTGGTTGAAATAGATGGTATTTGAAGTTAACAGCACCCAGCTATGAAATATGTTGGCACAGCAGTGGATACACTGCAGGTACTGCTGCATTAGCCAGTAGTGCTATGTTGGGGTGGGGATGAGGCAAGCAGCTGGATACAGCGACTTCTGGGACCACCGCTGACAAGCTGTCAAAAGTCATGAGCTAGCACACTGTGCTTCTGATCTGTGAATCCTTTGACTTGAACAAAAAGTGTTCAGTTTCTAGTACATCTTATCACAATTTTTTATGAAACAGCATGAGGTTCTAGGCTGGTGAGAGCTCAGGAGTGAGAAATACTGCACTGTATCTTTTTTTCTATCTATTTTTATATTTTTTTCCCCAATTATGCTAGAGTAATACACTTCCTTAGTGAAGAACTACCCAAATAACATTTGTGCAGACATTTTAAACCTGAAAAGTTGAAATTGGTATGTAAGATCATATATTACTGTTGTATCAATTCATGACTAAAATTTGTAATTATAGTCAAATTGTAGTTTTAACTTCTATGAATAGGGCTTTAAGTGCCTTGTTCTGGAAAGCACTTAAACAACATTACATCAGCAGATGCTATGGTGCAATATTACCCCTCTGATAATATTTTAATGAATTAAAGTAAAGCCAAGACTTGTTCCTTCTCTTAACAGCTTAGCTTCCTTTACTTTTTCTGTAAGTATTTGATTCAGTGGTTTCTCATGTTCATAGATCAATACGAGGAAAGGCCTATCATCAACAACTTTTAACATTAAAAATGAACAAGTTCCTTAAAAGTGCCCATTCTATACTTTGGTTTTCTTTCATTACAGCCTAGTGCTTTTAGTACACTACAAAACGTTCAACTGGGTTTTGAAAACTGGGAAAACACGGAAATGTTTCTTTCCCAGATGGAGAAAGAATACATTTTTTGGTTTTCACTCTTAAATTTATGTGTCTCTGCTGGTTTTGGTCACTAATAATTGTATATTCATTGTTCTTTATTGCTGTATGCTATGGTCAGTGATAACATTATTTTCTTCCCTCATTGATATTTTAATATGACTCCATGAATCATTCAAGTTGTAATAAATTTAATGGTTGCCACTATAATTTAATTTTCTTACAGAATTGAACTGTATCAATTCTCAGTTCTTAGCTCAATCCTGATCATGCTAGCCTCGCTTCATACTGCCTCAATTTTAGGATCATAGTCTCCCTAGTCTTTATCCTCTGGTAATGCAGAGAGAGAAGAGGTATCTTTGGAGGGTAAGACAACCTTTCTGAAGTTTTGAACAATCTCCTGGGAATACCTCTTGGCTATAAAACAAGCTGAAATATCTGCATCTGAGAACCTCAGGTGCTTACAACTGGGCCAGTCCAGGCACCTGTGCCACTTCTTCCCTCAGCTTTTGTGGGAGCACTTCCTGTGGTACCTCGTACTCCTGGTTTTGCTGCAGTCAGTGGGCACTGATTCTTACTGGGTGTTTTATACAGTTCTGAGTCACTGACGTCATTAATGTGGGTTGATTAGAGACTTTATCCTAGTAGCTGCAGTACTTTGAAACAGACATTCATATTTTAAGTCCGATAAAGACCAGGCTAATAAAATCTGCTGTGCAGCTCGCTTCTTCCCCAGACAATACAGCACTGGTGGTGTCTTTCTGGGTGAGGAATGGTGAAGGGTTTCTGGCCAATTGCTACAGAAAACAACATGTTCCAGTGTGATAGCGTTATTGTCCATGCAGTAAGCCTAAACTTCTACCATTTTTCTTTCTTCTGCTTTTTATTTTTATTCTGGAGAGACAACCTCTGAGAATAAGAATGCTGTTTCAGTCTCTGTTTTCTGCTAAGACTTGCCACAAGGGTAACAATGCTGTTTGTGATGGTCTGTCTCCTGTTCCAGAGAAGATGAGTAAACTCACTCATGTGTTTCTTATGGACCATTGAAGCATTCCAAAATGAAACTGAAATATTGAAATAAAAAGATTCCACTTCAACAGGTATGAACCAGTTCTTTTGCATTGGTCTTAAACACATTCCAGATTTCCAGTTTGGAAATTAGATTTGGTTTTTGATAAAATAACTCGAGATCTTTCTTAATAACACTTCTGTTTGATCTGATGTAAACATGCCGTAGCTGGATAAATTCTATAATTGCTAGTAAGGTTGTGTTTTAATTAAAAAAAAAAAGTTTTGATTCCTTGGTTACTTTAGTGATTTTATTTCTCATTTAAGATCCTCTATCTACAGTAACAACTGATCTTTTAAGAACTTGACAGAGAAGTTTTCAGTGGAGGATAAATCCTTACCTTCAACATCATAAGGGAGATTAATTTATTTTTGTTAGCAGCACTTTTTAGCACTGCTGAAAGATGTCAAAACTTCTGCACTTCAGAATGAAGGTGTCTATTTTATCAGCTTATCAGATATTGTACATGCAATAGCTCTTTCAGATTTTTGAAATGTCACTGTATTTTGACTGTGAATTACCATGGTCATTGCCAGACTTTTCTCCATAGAATATGAACTCCCCCAGAAGCCTGTAGAGAATTAATGTCTAGTAGCATCTAGTACACTTTTAATAAACTGCAGATAATGGCCCTCTGGGCTATAAATTTCTTAAAACACTGAAACAAAAAATTCTTCAAATAAAATAAACTGTATGTCAGTAGCTGTTTAAGCTACCTCTTGATAGCAATTCCAAATGTAAAACTCTTCTTGATGGGTTATTTTTGTGACAGTAGTCACAGGTGCACCTCTGAAACACTGAGGTTACACAACACTGGGTTCCTGTTTCCCACAGTATGAGCGCTGTTTCCATTTCAGTTGACCTACAGGTCAGAGAGCAGAGGTGAAATGGCTGCTTTTTGTGTTAGATAGGTGTCCTGTACACTGGAAAAAGAGGGTTCTGTCAGGGAATATATCTTCCTGAGCTTTTTGCTGGCACACAATGAAAATTTGAGAGAGGAGGACTCCAACTGTAAATTGGCAGTATTTTAAGTCTTACATAGGTAACTGTGGGTAATATTTAGGCATGTGACAAAGCTCTTACACTTGCAAATAATTCCAAGATTTCAGTGGCTTCTGTGGAGTATGTGAACTGATTTCAGAATCACTCAGTTCTGGACTGAAGGACTGTTCCACAAAAATCGTACTGATAAAGTAGATATAACTTAGTTGACCTAACACTTCTCGGGATGGAAACATATTTCCTTTCCTCACAGGTGTTCTAAAACTGAAACTTTACAACTTTACATGTAGTTTTGTTGAGCTCAAGTTGTTTTCTGCAACAGGGCTTGCTTCCTTCTGCCTATCAGGTGTTTATCAAAACATAAAACAGTTAATTCTGTTCAGGCAATAAGATATTTAAGTGGTAGCAGTACTTACAAGTTGATTTGATAAGTACAGCCAGAAAAAATGCTATTGGAAACAACCATAGTCCTTAAAATGTTCTTTTCACCTGGACATAAGGAATGGGAGGCACCATGTTTGTGTTTACTTAGGTTTGTGCCTCTCCTTGGATGATAGCAACCACTTCTTTGACACTTGTAATAGCTGATTTTCCAGCCTTTGGGATTTTTCCTTAGAGGTGGATTACTGCTTGAGAGCCAGGAGGTTGAATTTGGTTAGGTACAATTGACTTAAACGGGTAGGCAATTCACTTGACTTCTTTTTATGGCTTTGTAGCTGCTCTGGGTTCACCCTCCCCAGGCTGTGCAACAGGTGGCCATGCATAGCTGAGCTCTTTGGGAGGGCTGTGTTAGTCTGACCCTGCTCTGATACTGCATGTATTAAGAACCCAGGAGCATCCTGCAGGCCTACTGAGCCTGCAGGGTTTACTCTCAGGGAGTATCTACACATCGTTGTATGAGCTTTTTCTAAACAAGAGACTCTGAAACAACTTTCCACATCTGCCTATGGTTGTTTGGTTTTGGTTTTTTTTTGTTTTGTTTCCTGGGTGGGGGAAAAATAATCATGGATAATCATCCCAGGCCTGCGATGTCTGCAGTCCAGCATACCTTTTCCCACTTTGTAAAGCATATGGCTGACTTCCCGGTGTGTTCTCAGCATTAAATTTTCTTCTACCTAAGCTGCAGTGCCACTGTACCATCAGACTGCCTGTTGTACAGCCTGCTTCTGACTGCCACTTATAAGTTCTCTTATGTGTTATGCATATATTTGTTTGTTTGTTTCAAGTCCTTTAGCAGCTTTAATTATTTTAAAAAAATTAAACCAAATACAAACAAACAAAACCACAAAAAAACCCCAAACAAGAAGTTTCCCCAGCACCTTCTACACTGAATCTTTGTTTCTCAGTCAGCCTCAGGTTCTGGAACTAACTCCCCATGTTGATTACAGTCTTAAGGACTTTCTGATTATTTTTATTTTCTCTGCCTCTTAAAACATATGATTGATTACAGGAGACTGTGACACACAGAAGTATCTGGAAAAAGTTTAAGTGTTGGTTTTGGAATCAAATATAAACCCCAACGTGGAATGCTGAGAGTCAGCAGGATTTTCCGGATTTGCAAACTGTATGATTACCAGAAAGAAAAAAAAATAAATCTAATGTCTATAGGAAAGCACTTGCAGAGATGTTGCAGACTGTACAAACAGTTTTCAGAGTAACTTTAAAGGAACCAGGAGTACATAGACTCTTCAAGGAAAATAGATGCACCAGATTATTGGTGCCACATTGCTACTAGTTCCACCACCATTTGAAGAATCACTTCACTCCTTGAATATCGTGATGGTTAACTACTGTACAACGGCTGTCAAATATATCTTGGTGAAAAAGCACACATTCTTCAAGATTATCAGATCTCTTCTTGCTTTTTGTACAGGAAGTGTATTAATTCTTAAATGATGACTTAGGTTTTTAATAACTGTGGCATTTAGTTACCAAAATGCCACATACAGTTACCAAGATACCACTTTTCATACTTGCTCCTTAGCTCTGTTAAACTCATGCTAGGATTGCACAGTGTGTATATGCAACTAATACGATGGCAAAAGGGGCATATTTTTTTATCAGTTTTTGTATCAGTTCTCCCCAAGACAAATTATATATTCAAATGCAGATCTTGTAGTCCTGCATCCCTGTGAACACAATGCCATGACTTATAAATGCTAAGATACAGAAATTATTTACACAAGAGTATGTATTTATGTAATGGTCTGATTTTAATAAAGTAGGATAGAATTCTAACATTTTAAAAATAAACGAGTAACAGAGAATGAAAAATATCAGGGATACTTGATGTGAGTAATGTTTGCATACCAATGTACTACATCTTTGATAAATCCTTCTTCTGCTTATTTCAAAAATCTTTATAGTAAATTTCAGTATTTTCTGCAACTCTTATGTAAGAGAACACATTCCATCTACATGTTCATTACCATAGCAAAAAGGTGATCTTCCATGCTGGACATGTTGTGTCTCCACTGCTTTTCCGGTGAAAGATCTGTTGTACTCATGATGATCTAAGGACAATGACATAGGTGAGCTATGAAGGTAGATCTGATCTCTTTTTAATATATAACAAGTGTAAACTAGTTTGGAAACAACATACAAGCTATCAGGTGTACAAGCAACTTGTCAAATCAGAAGAGGTAGTAGCAAACTTCAAAACCAAATAAGTTGGGAACAATCTTTATGACTTCATCGACGTACGCAGTGAAATCGATTGGAAGAGAGTAGTATCTTATACCTGTAGAGTACAAAGCTGTTGCAAAAGGAGATAAAGTGGTTATCGATATGGGAAGGACAGAGCTATGATTTTAAATGCCCAATAGAGTTATGATTTATCAGTCAGTGATGAATGATCAGAAAATTGAGTGATTGTTTTGTATTCCCTCACTGGCAATGGGCATTTTTGTCTGTATGACTTTATTCTGGTTTGAAATGGTTGTTCAGATTAATCTGTGTAGATAGCTGAAGGGCACCTGGGACAATGGATGAAGTGTTATGTTCCCAGAAATGCAGAGGTAAGATGTTGATGGTTCTGCTGCAGGAAGATTTTACTGCATCTGTAGCAGAGACATGACAAGTTTTACACTTGCTTAGGCTTGCTCTAAATTCATTTAATGCATTTGGAGTTATTCTTTCAGGGTAGACTTCATCACCTTACATAGTCGGGATAGAGAGGTATCTGAAGACTAGAACAGTTGGTTCTAGGAGGACTTACTTCAAGACAGCATATGTTGCAATTGGTTGGTGATTTTTCTGTATAGGTAATAGCTCTGAATGACAAGGAGCAAACACGGGTGTGGGGTCTTATACTGAAGTTCTCACACAGTATTTGGGTGCTTGTTTCAAAATCTGACTTAATTCCTTAAATGAGTGCCCTGCTGTGTAAACATCCTCTTGGTTGCAGAGGGATTATATTCTTCTCAGCGAAAAATGAAGTCTGAGGGCTTAGTTATGTAAAAGAGCTATTTTTGGGGATGTTTCAGATGGTTACTGCTTTTTACAGGAAGTAGGTATGCTTACCTTTGGGGGGGGGGGTATTATTTTAGTGTATATTGTTGCTTCTAAGCAACCATTTTGGTGGCTGATCATGCTACATGAAAAATTGATGGCGATAAGAAAGTATTGTAAATTTGCTCAATTAGAAGATGAGTTTCCAAATTTGTGGGAGAAATCAGTGTTAGAAGCCAGGTTTCAGATGAAGATAATCACAATGTCTTCTGAGTGCCTTGGGTTTACTACCATAAAGATGCAAAACTTGGTTTCCAAGACAGGCAATAGAAGGTTGCCATATTTGGGGTCTCCCTTGGTGCTCATTGCTATGTCTGACCATATCCAGTTCCATCTTCTTCATAGCATGTGCCAGAGAAATGAGGAATTGGAACGGTCCTCTCTAGGGGATAGAATACAGTAATTCTGTGATAAATTAATTTACTTTTTTTCTGAGAACATGTCTGTGTACCAGTTTGCATTCAGATTGTGACTGACAGTGATGGTGGATGACAGTTAGAGATTAGCAAATATTATGAGCTGTTATTAATTTCTCTTACTTTTTTAATCTTGTGCCAATGGCAGAACTTTCTGACAAAAGAGTGAGTACTTAACATGATCATAGTATTTAGCATAATAGCTCAAAAGCATGTATCAGCTTGTTCGTATGCAGCTGAAAAAGCTCACATAATATGTAGCTCAAAAATGTCTCAAAAACATGTTTGAAAATCTCTAAATTACTTTTTTTTTCCCCCACCTCTCTCATAATATGTATTATATATCCATTAAAGGTAGTCATACAATGAAGAATAGTTACTGGAACAAGCAGACAAGCAGAACGTAACATTCAGTTCCGTTCATCTTCAGTTAGGAGCTTCAAGAGAAATAAATGGAAATAGGGAAGAGAATGTATGTAGGCAGAGACAAAGCCAAGTATAATCACACTTAATGCTAAAAAAGCTCTGTTTGACTTATTCACAAAATGCCACCTGTGAAAAACAGTCTCTGCTTGGGTTTCTGGCTCTTCTGACATTTGATTAAAGCTGGAATTAGCAGCCCTCATTAGAACTTCAGGAGAATGAATTATACTTAATAAATGTGTAGCATGTGTACCTGATATGAATGCCAGCCCTGTACTCCCTATTATTAACATCCAATTATATTGATGAATAGCAACTTAAACTATAATTTCTTAGTGCTATAAATTTTTAGTTTTAATGTGCTGCCACTTGTATGTTTACTGTGGATGAAAACCAAGGTAGTAAGGTGACAACTGCAGCTTAGTACCAAATCTCTGACATACCAAAAAGGCAGCAGTGACTGGGATTCAGTAAGAACAGGAGAAATGGTGGAAGGAAAGAGGAAACAAGAAAGCACCAAAGCAACTTTTTTTAGAGACTTTCTGTGGATTAAGTGCTCCGATTAAAGCTGTTTGTGGTGTGGCAAGCATGCAGGATGGATAAATTCTGGCAAAACTATTGTACAGCTGGAAATACTTGGCAAGGAGATGGGTTTTGTGCATTTGCCAGGGAGCATTGATTTAGGTTTCATCTTTATAATACATTGTTATACAGGGTTTCAAATAAAATCATAAGGAAAATAAAATTATATTGGCTTTGATTGACTCCTGTTATTTCATGTGAGTACTTATCTCTATCTTGGATGATAGAACAAACTCTCACAAAATATCAGTATCAAGGCATTCACAACCCTTTCAGGTTTCTGTAGGATCATTGTGTTTTTATCAGTAGCATCCCTTACCTATTTTGCAAATCTTTTCAGGTCTATCAACAAGATGTCGGGGCCTTCCAACTCAAGATGTCACTGCGGCTGATTTTTTTCATATTCTGTCCCCACCTTCCCTGTGCAAATGTGGGTGGTGAATATCTCTTGAAACTTAATTGGTTGAGAAGTGTATGGCATATTGCAGGAAAAAGTAGCTGGCTGCTCCCAGGCTGAGGACACTTACTGCCTTGTATTTTTTTGAATGCATTATTAGTAGCTTGAGCAAATGGGAATCTTTGGCTGGGAGCTCTTCTGTTGAAAATTAAATCTGGACTATAGAGAACATACTGATGAACAGCATCCCTGTTTCGTGAATTTCATTTCAGTCCTGAGCTTCTTTTTTTCCTTCAATTGAGTCTTGTGGATAAACGTGTGCTGACTGAAACTATGTGTTTCAACTAAACTACTTAATGACAAATCTTACCCTATCCTAGGTGTGATACTTATTGGAAGCTTACAGGATGTGTATTGACTGGAATGTAACTGGCTGCATACTGCCTTCTCCTACATAGTCATAACCAGGAGTTTACTGGTTGAAAATCTGAGGGCAGGTGAGAGAGGAAGGTGTTGTCCGTTGGTACTCTGTAAATCAATGTTACCGCTTGCTTTAATAGAGGGATCACAATTAAGCCTAGTAACCCATTGGTTCATAGATAAAAATAAACAACTGCAGAAAGATAGCACAATAAATTTAGTTTATTTTTTTAAGGCTCATTATAGGAAGGGAGTATTTCCCAAGGAGTTCAAACAATATTTATTGTTCTAGGATTTTTTTCATAACAACAGGTAGATTATTTTAATGTAGGTTACTAACATTAAGCACTAAA
Source organism: Numenius arquata (assembly GCF_964106895.1). Classification (NCBI taxonomy): domain Eukaryota; kingdom Metazoa; phylum Chordata; class Aves; order Charadriiformes; family Scolopacidae; genus Numenius; species Numenius arquata. Next base: position 21,233,756 of record NC_133576.1, on the reverse strand, counting down.
ATACTCTTATTTCCTTTAATGGTGTTCTATAAAGCATTCTGAACAATGCCAAGAAAATTAGACCATTTTTGAGTTGCAAATGAATCCCTTTTGATAATTGTTCAGCTGTAGAGGTAAGATGTCTCACAGGATACTTTAGAACTGAGATCATATAAGCTAATAATGTTCTGACTAAATTGGGAAGAACAGCCCTGCTGTCTTAAGACTAACTCCTTGCTTTCTGCCTAAAAATGTAATAAAGTCTACTTCATTCTGCCCTTCCGGGCTTTTGTTTAATCTTAATAGTTTTCTCCTTTAGAGATTTATGCTCAAAAGGTATTATAATGTATCTTGGCTTTGTACTGTAAAGAAAACAGTTGCAGTATTTGCATGCAGAAATATATTGAGGAGAAAGATAAGTTTTACTATTTCTTTTGAGCAATAAACGTGAAGCATAGGACAATGTTATAAGCAGGCCTCAGATTAGATCAGTAACTATGATTCAAAGGACTCTGGATCCTGTTGGATTTTATAAAATCCTATTGTATTTCAAAAGTTGCCTGAGTTGAATTTTGACATAAGCACTACCAGCGACTCACTGCCAGTTTTTATCATGAATCTGAGTATTGGGTATATTTGAACTTAGTCTCAGCTAAGCGCATCAGGGCCTCAGATCTCATTTAAAAATCATGTTCTAGATTTGATGGGTGCAGACATAGCTTAGAAACACCAAACCTCAAGCTGTGAGTTAAAGAAATCAAGCAGCTAACAGGAAATAAATAATTTCTTTTCCTTTTTTTTTTTTCTCCTTTTGTTTTCCTTGAAGGCAATTTTTGGAGACTACTTACTGCTATTATGAAGGTTTTTAGTAACTCCAAAGTAATTCTCAGTTTTAGCTGCTCATTTCTCTCTGATTACAGATCACAATCACATAAAATTGGAGTGCTTTAACATCTTGGATCAATCACTGTTGGCAACCCTCTTCAAAAAATATTAGAATAAAGCGTCAGATGGAGCTGTGTGGGATTAAATAACACTGTTGCTGAAACAACTGTGATTCTACAATTGCAAATAATTTGGCAGAATGGTCTTGTTTCATTGCATTTTACCAATGTAGGAATTAACTTTTTCATTACTCTCCTGCCCTCAGAAGAAGCAGCCCCTCCTCTGCTCCACTTAGTTATCCGCTGCAGCGGCTGGTTAGGATAGCATGAATCCTGGTGTGTGATACTTTAACCGGTCTTGCAGATGTTTTGGACTTTCTCCACTGGGGAGAGATCCCACCAACCATAACTTTAGCTTTAAAGAGTGTGCTTGTCCAAGGCATTTCAAAACTCAGCGGAAGTTCTTGACATTGTTATTCTTTTGAAGGTTGCTGTCCTTACCCAACTGTCCATAATGACATGGTGATTTGGGCAAGGAATGGGAGACATTGCTCTAGAATACTAGGGTTTTTTATTTATTTGCTTATTTACTGCTGCTGCTGGAGGTTGAAATGCTCCTCTTTACCCTCAAAACTAAAGTGTGGTACACGTGTCCTTCCTTGTAATTTTTAGTAACTTACCCCAAGTTTTTGCACTTTTTGTACAAAAGAAGAAATGCAAAGCTCATTGTTATAACTTAGAGTTTGTTCTTCACAGCTGCTTGCTTTCTTTTGCTATATGAACTTGTGTTTTCTCTCCTTAACTAGCACAATGGCTTTGGGTGCCCTTGGAGGTGGAACTGTGTGTATTCTTTTGGGTATGCAACTAGCAAAAGCCGCTTTTAATATAGCATCCAATCTAGTGGAGCAGACAGGCACCCCTCAGCTGATTTCAAATGAAGAATAAAGATGTATGAAAGGGGAGATAAAAAGGAGATACTGTTGCAGGGCAACCAAGGAACAAAGAAGTCATGGCAAGCCATCTATTAAAAGATTTGAAGTGAGGAAAAGAGAATTGCAGAAAGGTGGTCATGGGTTTCAAAGCACTTGCATAATTAAGACCTTCCTGGAGAACTACCTTCTTCTTGCAGTTTGATGACATTTTCTGAAATCTGTATTTGAAAATACTTTCCCAGGAGGCTAGCAAGACATTGAGCACGATCTTCGCTAGTCAGAAATTCTTCTTCATTTCCCTCCCTGGGGTGAGGTCTTAGAGTTACATGGCAGTTTTAGAGTTTTGTTTTGAGGCCTTATACTTTATTTGAAACTGAGGAGACCTTAAAAAGACAAATAGGCTCTCTACAAAAACACAGCAAAGGGTATCATTATATTCCCATCATTGTACAAGGGAGGCATTTATGAATACTTTGTGGTTTAAGTGAGCTGCTATGCTTGCCCATTTTAAGAGAGGTTGCTTTGTAGTACAACTTTAGGTGGTATTTTTAACAGCAAACTTCTGTAAATGTCTGTGCCTGTGAACAGTTTCAACTAGTGTCCTGGTCTTAGGCTGAAAGGTCTATGACTTTCTGTCCTATTAAATCAACAAAATATTTATGGTTATCAGCATGATTCTCCAATTAGCTTTTAATTAAATGTGGCATTGCTTTTCACTTCCCAGTGTCTGAGGAAGCACTGAGGTCTGTTTCTGCTCTTGAAAATCTATCTGTTGTCCTTTGAGACTGGTCATCCTATCTCAGACTCTTCTCTGGCGGCCGATATTTTCAGTGTACAATTAAGCTACCACTTTACCCTGTGTAGATATTCTGGATCCACTAACTTCCTTTGCTTGATATTTATTACAGTTAACAGAGTGAAAAAGAAGCTGAAAGCCCTTGGCTAAATCTTGTCCACTATTTTTTCTTCTATTTTTTTTGCATCTCCACCTAACTCTATTTGAAATACAGCTGACCTTTTCTTATAACATTAAGTTATAGGAACATATGTTTTCACTGGTAAAAGTGCATTATATCTAAACATCTTCTTTGATATCTGAATAACATGGTCCTAAACTGCCAGCAATGCGTCCTGAATTTATAGAAAACTAGTTGTCCTGATTTCACACTGTACTACTTGGACTGAGTACAGGATCTTCAGTTGCAATGCATTAAAACACACAGAAACAAAGCTGTGCATGTCATGCTTGTTAGCTGTCATGGTGTGGGCAGCAGCGAATTACTCAGTGGTTAAAAGATTGGTGGTAAGCAGCAATAACGGAAAAGAAACATGCTTTTCATAATAAGTATCTCGTAGCAAAAAAAGCAAAGAAACCATGTACTTTTGTTCATAAGCATCTTGACTTGAGTTCAAGAGAAACAACATGAGCAAAGCGTTGTCACAACTTCTCTGTCACTGTTTTGATTCTCAAAGTGGCATAGCTATTTAGAAAAGAAATGTTGAGGAAAAGTAATTGCACACCCTAAGGCAAAGGGGCTGAGTTAAGTTGTTTGGGTTTATTTTTTGTTTCTACCTGGGATAAATGCAGACATGTAATGGCACCAGGATACAGTGCAGGGCAGGACAACTTAATACTGGGTTCAAACACAGTGCAAAACCGGTTGAAGCTGGTGGTCAAAATAGTTTCTTACAGTAATATGTCACCATAAAGTTTTTGATCTCTCCGTTCCAGTGAGAAAGATGACACATAGGGTTTTTTTATGTAAATGGGAATTTCACAGGGACTACTTTGTGATTTGGATCTGGATTCAACTTCTACTACTTAAATAATGTAAAACATGGTAGCAACTCTTGTGAAGAAGATCCTCAAGAGCTTACTCATCTTAGTGTTTAGTGGAAGAAGACTTTCCACACTTAAAAGCTTGGCAGTGTTTCTGGTGTGAGTTTTTCTTTCTCTCCCAGTATATTGGCTTAATTTAACAATAGATATTGTCTTTTATATATATTTTACCTCTTTCAACTCAAAGGCTGCCACAGGTCTGACAATGTTACTGCTCACTCTGAAGAGAGAATTGTATTTCACCACTGGGTGGATCAAGCCACTACAAATTTTCTGTTCAAACTACTGTATTTTTTAATGGGTATTTCCTGTGACTGAAAAGAACCCCAACCTTTCTATAAGCTTATTCAGTTGCCTGCATTATTTGGTAAACCCCAAGTGCTGTAAATTCCAACTTTCTTGCAGGTAAAGCTATGATTAAAAGAAAATGCTATGAAATTTTATGCAGCTCTTCAAAATATAAGAGGGAGAAATATACTGAAGAGCCATGATTTAAGAGAAACAGATTGACTGAGCAGTAAGTAAATTGAATATGTTCCTGTGGCAGTTAAAGGGGTATAGTGGTTTTAGGTTTGTTTTGTTTGGGTTTTTTTAACCCCTTTGCCTTGAAGTCAGTATCCACAGCAGTTGCCCGATTACCTAATTTGAAACTGGTGTGTGCTACTCAGGTAAGACAAGTCCCAGCAGTCACAGGTGAGATTCATCTGTAAGTGTCCAAATTCCACGAGCTGTAATAGGGTGTAGAAGCAGCTCTCCAGCCTTCCTTCAAATTGTAGTCTTTCTGATGGGACTGACAATTGAGAAATGTTAGATGCTCTAAGAAGTGAGCTGTGGCCACTGGTTCTTCCCATATGTCACTGAGTTGCTGCTAGAAGGTAATGACTTTTAGTCACTACTGATTTGAGCTTATTTTATAATGAGCAAGTAGCGACAAGCTACCTGTCTCATTAATCCCATAGCTATGAAAAGCCTTTTTTAGTTCTCTTAGAATTATTCCACATCTTCAGCAGAAGCATTTTACTGTTTCCAGAAGGCTGAAGGATGTTTGGTAAGCAGAATCCTGTTCAGTGTGAGTTGTTTTTTTAATGTTATACTATGCAGCATAGCTACAAGTGATGAAATATTATCTTTGGTCAGAGGTTTGGATGAGTAATTACATGTCTTTTCAGTTCCTAGTTTTAGAAAGGAAGCTAAAATTATTTTCAATTAAAATTAAAAACAAAGTTTTCTATACAGTAGTAGTTCCCAACCTTCAAGTGTGATCCTGGGAAGTAAATCCTTGAAGTCCAGCTTTTTTCTACCTGACCACTCAGATGCAAGAGTAGCATTACCTGAACTCATCTTAGCTTGCCCAATGCAAAATGATAGATGCATCTGTTTAGTAGTCTAATCTTCTGGTAGTGAATAGTGGGACTCCTAGCATCATATGGGATAGATAGCAGAAGGGTGCAGTTGCAGGTCATGGATACGTTTCAAAAAGGCATCAAACTTGCAAACCTGCAATAGACAGAAAAAGTATGTAACAGAACACAGAAAGTCAGCCATAGTGAAGTCGAAAATAAAACTTCTTCTTGCAAGGACTGGATCTAATTTCAGCTAATTTCCAGCTGTGTTTTTAAAGCCACTCCTACTCCTTTCCCACCTTATTTTTTCATTCACTATGGACATAATACGGGTGCTTTCCTTCCCGTGTAGGAAACACTGATCTAAGCTACTTGTTTGCTTTCAGAAGCAGTCCCAGAAATCCATTTCCACCTGAGGCTGTGGGGTGGCAGTGGGAGATGGACAAGGGCACTTACACCCTTTTGCATCAGTTGATCCACGCTAGCGGGCCAGGAAGCTCATATGTATTCCTCCTCTAGTGTGAGTCTGCGTGAGTCTAGCGTGAGTTTGGCCTCAAATACAAAATGAATGATTAGTGGGAACACTTCAGGGCAAGAGTTTTAGTCTCCATATAAACCCATGGTGTCATTTAATCAACATGTGCTTGCAAGCTATGCTTTGCAATGTAGGCAGAGAAAACAATGCAAACAGTCTGTTACACCAGCAACTGAAATGCATAGCCTATATCAATTATAGAACTTTCCCTCCTTGCCCCTCCTGGGTTCTGCAGATCTTTTTTTTCTAATTGCTTTCTCAGCCAACTAATTGATACTGCTTTTAAACATGGTGTTAGTAGCTGAACTTCAGTGCTCCCAGCCTGATTTTTTTAGCTCGTGTTTGACTTCTGTAATAAGTGGGTCAAAACATAGTTCAGTGAAGACAAGTTAGTTTCCTACCTCTGTTATTAATAGCTGACATTACCGTACATTTTAGACAATGTCTACTTTTCCCACATGCTCTCATGGGCTTGCTTTCTTGCTCACATTTGCCCTCACTGTTGCTCTTCCTTTAGTTCTTGCACACGTTCATGCGCTCAGTCGTGCTCTTTTTCACTTGCTCTTGCTTAGTCTTTCTTACTGCTCTCCCTCCCCTCGTGCTTTCTCACTCATCCTCACTTTCGCATACCCTCTTGCATGCATGTTGTCTTGTGCACACTCTCTCTTATTCTGTTTCTCTATTACACTGTCAAAACCAGGTTTCTCAATTCCAGCTGCCTAGAAAATCCTTAAAAATATCTTTTCAGTTCATAAGCTTTTAGACTTACATAATCATACTTATTCTGTAGGCCTGTCTCTCATAGGCTCAATTGCCATGTACATATTGTTATTGCAAAATGTATTTTGGAAAAGTGAGAAACATTCAAGTGGATTGTAGACTGACTCACATTTTAGAATATAAATGCCTACATTTTATTCTGTAATTACTGTCCTGGAACACTTTTCATTCCCTGTTACTTCTGTGAACTGAAGATCAATGTGGAGTGTGCATGTGATTTTTGGCTTTAAGTAGCATCACTCGATTTTTCATCAGTTTCAGGTGTCTGACATACATAAAATTACAGATCTACTTTTTGAAATTTTGCAGGTTTTTTAAGTTCTGAAATTTATTTTCCTCATTTGTCATAAGGAAAACAAATGTGAATTTATCTGGTTATCCATACATTCTTCCCTACCTTTTTTATTTTTTATTTCTTTCCCCTTCAGTAATCAAAATGAAAGGAGATCAAAGGCTGAAGATTTCTCTTTCCTTTTGTCAGAAAACTGTCCCCGTCAAAATCAAGCTATTCTTATGTTTTAAAATAGTCAAACGGCTAGAATTCATTCATGTAGGTGTGTTTCATTCAATTTACTTCATAAAGTGGGGAGTGCCTAATTTAATTTGTTTGGTAGAATGTGTTTCAGATATGAAACTGTGTTTTGGATTCTCAGAGACATAATACAAGTCACTTCTTAAACATCTTTACTGTTGAGGGAATACTCAGGGCACACGTACTCAGATCCCACCTAGTAAAATATATGACCTTGAAGAGTCACATGAAGATAAACTACTTATATTAATATATATCCATACTTATTTTTTCTGCCTGTGATTGTTCATTTAGTATGTACAGATTTCCAATGCACGGGATACACAAAGAAATAGAGAGGTTAAATAAGGACTTGCAGCATATAAAGAGAAAACTTATTCAGCTGAGGTTAACAGTGTACTCAACCTCATGTCATTAAATTAACCTTAAAAATTCATTTATAAATGTCACTCTTATAAGTTCATATTGGAAGGTCACAAATTCTAATCCTTGTTTAAAATCAGGTTTATACACATTCTGCGTGTGTTTAAAGTCTTAGGAATAGTGATTTTGGCTGATTTTCATAGGTTATGGCTGGATAGTAATAAAGTACTGTGTCTTTTACAGTAAATATTGGAAAATATTTTTTTTGTAATAGGCAAGCTAATTGAAACTTGTAAACAAGCTAAATTTATTGTGTCATTTTTTTTTTTTTTTCACAAAACAAGTAGGCTAAATGTATTTTATATTTTGCAGGCGAATGCGTAGCACTTCTTTTAAACATTTCACAAACTGAAAATTCCCCAATGTTGTTTTTGCTTACTGTATTCCTGAGCGCATGGATTTTGCTGCTGGAGAGCTGCAGAAGAACAGGACACACTGGCTCACAGTGAGAAATAGACAGGATGAGGCATTCTGAGCGTGACTGACTTGAGACAGGTTGGTGCTGTTTCTAAATCCATATACACAATTGCATACAAGGTCAAACGACTTTCCTTTCATGCAAACACTGTCTTCAGAATATGTCTATTAAGATTCCAGTTAGGCAAAACATGTTTGATAAAACCATTTTGACCCGCCTTACTGATTATATGGGGTTATTAACATAAAAGGGATTCAATAATTACATGCTATAGCACTTTATATGCAATTACCTTCCAGTGACACTTGTCTTTTAGCCCAGGAATGCGTGACAGATGTCAGCAGAGTTGCTTTTATGGAATATTTAATAATTTGAAAAAAATCATACCATTACCTTCCTTGTACCTGTGCACAGGTTTAGAAGAAGCACAAGAAAATGTGATATGTATTTTAGGAACAAGAACGGGTGATATCATAATCAGCCTTTGTGTTCATTTATTTTCTAGGGTTTTTTCTGAATTGTAACGGTGGGATGTTATCAGTACGTTCTCTGTTAACCGATATTGTAACACTCTGCAATGATTCACCTACTGGAATTATTTTACTGAACTCTAACTAAAAAGGATTTGAAGCTGCTTCCTTTTTTTTTTTTTTTTAATATTTTTTTTACCTATTGCAGTCCTTTGCTATCGTGATAAACACAAATGGGTACCTTAAAAATGTTACAAACATAAAAGCTAAACTGTCTTGACATCAGATGTTCCAGGGCATATTTCTGACTAAAATGGAGTGTAGACTGTTTTGCCAGCCCTAAAGGGATAATTTAATGAATGCATTAGTTTCTGGTATAGTTTCTTCATTATTGCAAGCAAGCAGATTTTTTTTTAAATTACTTGACTGAAGCCAAGGTAAATTTTCTTAACCATTAAATAAGGCTAACATGCATTTTCCTCCTTCATGAAAGCAATGAAATCCTGTATTTTCTCATGTGATCAACTTTAAAAAAAATATAAATCCCAAACAAACAAAACCAAACAAAAAAACCCAACCTAAACAAAAAATCCCTTCTGCCACATGAAGAGGAATTTCCTACTGCCACCTGAGGGAAAGACAAAATAATCTTCGAGACTAATTTTTAATATCACTCTGGTGTAGTTGTCAATCATTTTGGGTTTTTGCCTTTTCTATCTAAAATGCCTGTAGAGCTCTCTTTTTCTTAGAGAGTAGGAGATCATAAATGACCACATTACTCCCAGGCTCTGACATCTGCCTGTTTTTCATCCCCACCTGACTTGGCTTTTCCTGAAGCAGCTGCAGAGTATACAGCAATAATCTAGCACAGTAATGAGTCTGCTTCCTAAACAAGGTAGCCCCGTGGATATCTGTTGGGCTTTTATTTTCAGCATAATCTTTACCCTAAGCAAATGTAGAATTCACCTGTAATAATGCGCTGTGTATTTAAGATACTACAAATATCAGTGAACAACCTTTAATAGGACATAACAATTCTCAGGATGTGTTGGTAAAGGTTTCCCAGAAGAGACTATATTTCAGCTAGAAAAGGGCAAACCTGCCAACTTATTTTGAGATTAGAAGCACAATCAGTGGGAATGTTCCGCCAACTGCACAAAAAGATATAGAAGATAATACTTCATCTTCAGATGAAGCATTGCCCTTTCTTCAAAGTAATATCTAATTATTAATGCTTCCCCAAGAATAGCTGTGCTGCTTTCATGCTTCTCACCTTTTTAATACCTGCATCTTTAGACTTGGACTTTAGGATCAGGAACATCAAGCATAACCTTTAGAGTTTAATTTTTGGTATAAATTAAGTAAAGAAAAATGTTTTTTTAACCATTAACAATAAAGTTAACAGGTCACCCTTGGCAGTGACTAATAATCTTAGATAACTCCACAATGAAAAAACAGTTGCTGAGACTCTAGTGACATCAAACCAGAAAGTTATTAGAGCATATAATATTATTACAGTAAAAATAACATGATCAAGCCTTTGTTCAGGGAGTAAAGGATTTAGAAAGTTAGGGGAGATGCATTCACAAAGTTTGGCTTTTTCACTGCAGATGGAGTATAGATGAAATGGTCATGTGTCAAGGGAAAGAAAGGACACATGAACCCATCCTAAACGAGCTTTAGTAGAGCTTTATCTTCGCCGGGTGCTGATACTTACTTTTGGTAACTTTAGCTGTGCAATTGGACTTGGATGAGAAAAACACTGTAATTTACAGCAGTTATACAAAATGAAAGAAGAACACAGCTAATTTCTATGTTCCTGCTGAACTATATGCCTTAGCAACTATGAATAGTTGGTGCTTTCAAACATGCGAAGAGGTACCTCTCCCTCTTTAAGCCCAACAATTGGAAAGACCTGAATTCTGGGAGGTTAAATACACATTTTTTGCTTATGGGAAATGTGTTATTCCTGCTCTTAAGTAGGTGCAGGGGAGCTATGATTTCTTTTCTTAGCAGAATTGTCATGAGGTGTTCAAGTATTTTAAGCATTAAATAGATGCAGTGTTTCTAAAAATTAAAAAAGTTGGCAAACCTTGAAAATGAATAAATGGATGAACCCAAACTAAAAACCATACATTTGAGTTCAGTATCTCCATCCTATCTCCATGCTATCTTTTGCTAAAATTTTACCTCTTTCTGTTTAGTGTTGCATAAACACATGTATTGAAAGTTACTTAATGAAAAAGTTCTACTTCTGAGTTAAGCTACAGATCTGCAAGACTCCAGATGTTAGCTTAAGGCTCCAATTTGCTGTATTTTAAAACAGGAATCCTCTGTTTTGTATAGCAGAAGGAGAAGGAGACTTTTTTCTTTTCCTATTAAAGGTCATGTTATTTTTCAGAAAATGTGCTCAGTATTTCTCCTTTAGTCATATTAGCATATTAGCCTTTGAGGGAAGAAATACAGTGAGCTTCCTTCAATTTTGTAATGGCTCTTGATCCTTTTTCAGTATATTATGTCGTCTCCTACAGAACTAAGGAGCAGGATTGACAAGATTATTATAACCTGTCATCTTGTTTCAGCACAGCTAATGCCTAACTCTTCATGTAACAGGTTATAAGGATTAGTAGCTCAATAGTACTAGAAACGGAATTTAATAGAATGGGATTTCTCTGGAGTTCATGACCTCCAAAAGCTGCCAATACTAGACAAACTGATGAAGTATACATTAGATAAGCAGACAGGGAGATGGACTGAAAAGTAGCTGACCTGCCAGGCTCAGGTTGTGGTAGTGGCATGAAGTCTAGCTGGAGGCCAGTCACTAGTGGTGTACCCCAGGATCAATACTGGGGCCAATACTGTTACTGTTGACCTAGACAACAGGGCAGAGTGCATCCTCAGCAAGTTTGCAGAAAATGCAAAACTGGGAGGAGTGGTTGTTACACCAGAAAGCTGTGCTGCCATTCAAAGGGACCTTGGCAGACTGGAGAAATAGGCCAATGAGAATCTCATGAAGTTCAACAAAGTAATGTGCAAAGCCCTGCACCTGGTGAAGAATAACCCCATACATCAGCGCAGGCTGTGGGCTGATTTTCTGAGAAGCAAGCTTTGCAGAAAAGGCCTTGGGAGTCCTGGTGGAACAAAAAAAATTGAACGTGAGTCAGTAATGACCCTTGTGCCAAAGAGGCCTGTATTAGGAAGAACTTTGCCAGCAGGTCAAGAAAGGAGGTGATCCTTGCACTCTATTGATTCCTGTTGAGACCACATCTAGACTGCTGTGTCCAGATCTGGCCTCTCCAGTACATGAGGAGACATGGATACACAGGGGCAAAGGTCACAAAGATGATTAAAGGAGTACATATGGGGACATACAGGCAGGGGCTGAGAGAGAGGGGGTTTTTTTAGCCTTGTAGGGAAGGCTCGGCATAAGAAAAAAATTTGCTGCAGAGAGAGTCAAAACACTGGAACACGCTGCCTGGAGAGGTTGTGGAGCCTCCATCCTTTGAGATATTCACAACCCAACTGAACAAGATTCTGCACAACCTGCTGTAGTTAACCCTGCTTGAGCTGAGGGGTATGGACTAGGCACTCACCAGAAAATGCTTCCTAGATAAGCTGTGATTCTGTAAACTTGTTATAGGCCTTGACTCCCTGGTACAGTGCTAAATAGAAACCAAGGCAGCCTTTTCATTGGGCATGATGCTTGTGGTTATTTGACCTGAAACAAAGGAAGAACATTCTGCTTGTGACTAGGCTGATCCAAGCAAATAGGAACAGAACTGGAGTTTTATTGTGCCAAACCTGTTTTCTAGCTGCTTCCACAATATTGACTCACTTAAATGGAGATAGAAATTAAGTTTCAAGTGCTGAACATATCCAATTAAGAGAGATTGCTGAGTAACTCTTTTGCAAGGCTCCTAATCTGCAAACGCTTTTCTAATCAATAGCTACTTCTGTTCAATGTAACCCCAAGGTTACTGTATTCTGTCAGCTGAGAGTGAGACATGGAGCTCTTGAAAATCTGCAAAGATTCATGTATTCAGGAAAAAATTTGATTTTTTCATTACACCCTAGAGTAGCATGAAATTCAGCACTCTTCATTCTCTCCACATTTTGGTATGCTCATCTCCTAGCTGCACACAGTTTCTGAAATACTCTTTTTTCTCATGTTTATGTCTTGATTCAAGGGTCGTTCTCTAAAAGAAGACAAACATGAGACATTGCTGGAGTTTTAGCCTGTATTTTATCAAAAGGAAAGCCTCCTGAACTTATCTGCAATCTGTAGTGGTTTGATTAATGAATATTCATACATAGAAAATGGTGTCTGCTGTGATGGACATTAGAAGAACAGTAATTGGTTTCAGGATTGATGGACGTTTATGCTGCAATCTACCCCAGACAGTGCATGCTGGAAACATTAGTATCCTGTTTCCCTTGTCAAAGCTCAAAATGAGTAGAAACAATTTAATTTTTCTCTGTGTGAATTGAGTAAGTAAGTGACAGTTGTTAATTTCATAGAACTTTTCTGCCAAGTTTCTCTCTAGGTGGCACAGAAAATTGTTGCACGTGGTGAATCGCTTAACGCTCTTGGCTAGGGACATGAGTCGCTGGTTCAGGTGATGCTCCTGGCTAGCATGGAATTGCTTTCATTTGACTTCAGAACTGCATCAGAAGCAGCTGGTTCTCCTCTATGACCCTGACCCAGAGAGACATACCTGTGCTCAATACCTGTCACTCAGCCAGTGAGGACAGTAAAGGTTGTTTAGTATATTGTTCCAAAAGGAGACGCAGTCACATCAGGTCCCCTGACATCTCTGTGCCCATAAGATGCAGACAGATAATCAAACAGAGGAGGAACTATCAAGGAAACGGCCAAATTCACAGATGCTTGGGAAAAGAGATGGATAAATGTTGGGCTTCGAAACAGCTGTTCTATTACATCTTTCTTTTATTGAAGTGAGGTACCTGTTCAAATGATATTGGAGAGAAAGGAATAAACATTCAGATGACAACAACGTATTACAACCTGCAAGACAGGGATATCTGTTACATGAAAGCAGTGGAATTTCACCTTGCAAGGCATGATGAATTTTTGCATTCCAAAACACTGTACATTAAACTTGTTTATTTGCAATGTGTTTTTCCCCAAATGCATCAGTACTTTGAGGACACATACTACAAACCAGATTGATTTACAGATGGATCAAGGCTGTTAAAGATTTTATATCATCTTTTTGTCATTTGAGAGAAGTAGGAAAAATTGCCCTGATAAGTAAAATTGCCAATTAGTATCTAATCACTTACACATGGTAATCATTGGGCAAAGGCAACCACTTGATTTTTCTGCAGGGATTCCTCAGAGAAAATATAATCACAGAAAAATTTCTGCTAATCCATCCACACAGAAGTGGAAACCAGAAATCTCCAAAAGAAGGAAATCAGATTGCATGAGTCTGTCCATCACTTAGCTTACTTTAAAATATAGTGGGATCACATTTAAAAACAATTTGATCCCATTGATCAGATGGAGGCTGAGAGATCAATGGATTTTTTTTTTTTTTATCATTAGAGTAGCAGTCCTCTGTATCCGACACCAAATTGTGTGCCCTGTCCCTTGTGAGCATCATTTTGTCAGTTCTCACAGGGCAGCAAAGCTGAATTACAAGGTGCTGTTTCTGACAGGACAGAAACAAACAAACAGAAAAACTTGACAAAAGACCATTGTGCAAGTTTAGATGAAATTAAAGCTTTCTTAATCGGTTTTCTTCTCTAAAGTCTGTGACTGAAATGCCTTTCTGCAACTTGCGGATGCCAAGATTTAGTTATTGCTTGTGAACAATATTCAGAATCTTTGACAGAATACATGATTTAAGAGTAGACTGTACTGTTTTCTGTGTGCATGCATGTGTGTCTAGGTCTCTTATTCTAGGAAAAAGTCTTTTTCATGACTAGTGAGATTTATGCAGTTGGCAGGCATATCAAGTTGTAATTGTGAGTAGCTAGATGTTAACACAAACAACTTGCTCTCTTTGCACACATGAAACAAGCAATAGGGGGAAAACAAAAGGGTGAACCCAGCTTGCTTGGTTATATAAACAAATTAAGTGACTACTGCTGCCTATCAAGTTTTTCACTGCAATAGGAATTCCCTTCTCTGGGTGAGTTGCTGGTGCCAAGACTATTACATATTGTCCCTACCATCAAATCAGCTTTACATACTAATTAAAGTGGTTGGAGTGCTCTGTTGGCGTACCTTGTGCAGACTGGCTGTAGCTTTTGACTTAGGCATAAATACATGATTGTGTCAGTGTAAATTCTCAGTACCATTTATTTTGATACTTGGAATGTAGAACAATAGGGCTTAATATTTTCAGCTTCTTTCTGCTACTTTAATTAAAATCAATAACTGTCACCATGATAACGGATGGTCTTCCCAGGCAAGAGGTATTGGTGTGTTCAGAGAGAATAGAGTGTGAAGGGAAAGGAGTTGTAAGATCATGAATTGTCTTACCTGCTGGATATGTCAGGCTCTTTCAAAAATTTTTTTTTTTTTTTTTTTTGCATTTGTTACTGAAACAAAAGTTGATAGGATAGACAGGAGTGGATAGTATTTAAAAATGCAAAACTGTTTGATCAGGAGTTGTCTGCTTTTTAATATAATCTCAGAGCTGAGTGGAGATATCCCATTTTGAGCACTAACCCTGACTTCTGCTGACGCCATATTTCCAGCCTGATGGGATTTTCAGACTGAATTAAAATCCTGTGGAGAACTGTCACTTCTTAAGTTCCATTTTGACAAACAGTCATCATTTTGGATGCTGCCATACCTCTTATATTAATTTAAAAGTTTACGTGAGTTTAAAAATGTGTGTTTGAACTAATGGCCTCACTTGCTTGGGAATAAATGGAATGAATACGTATGGTATCACTTATACTGTTTGTGCTACACCTGGCAAATGCAGAGTTTTACCGCCTGTGGAATTTTTTAATGTGCAGAAGACACCAATGCTCTAGCATACATAAGAGGTGAATCTACCAAACATATCCTATAAATAAAGCAAGCAATTAGGTTAGGCTGTGTCTTTCTGAAAGCTAAAGTGCAGTTTGGCAGAGTAAGAAATAATTTCCTTTTTCTTCTCTTATACTAGTCCTTTTTAGTAGGCCAATCTTTCTCCAATTTAATTTTTCCACAAAACTCATCAGAGTAACTTTTATGGCGATTTTCCTTAAGACAGAAGAACTTTCATGAGTGAAGATTACTTTCTTTAGGATTTGGGGCTAAGTTATGGGGGAACGAACTAAAACCCTAAAGTATTAAGTGGGTCTCAGAAGTGTACTCCTTTGCATTCACGCAACAATGCAGAGTTTCTGTGGGACTGGAAAAAACAGAACATTGAAATTCCCAATAAAGCTGCCACAAAGCAACACAGAGTTTTTAGCTTAAGTAAGGATGCAGAAGCCAGGGACCATAATTTAGATGCCAACTAAGAAATTATAGTTAACTTCGTCCGAAGTTGATTTAAGCTTTATAGTAGCCACAGAAAGGAAGTTACTAATTAATTAAAAAGTGAGTTCTTATTGAGCAGCTCTTGAGCTGGAGGCTTGATTTCTTTTTCTTGCTTCCCAGTCATAGTCTGTCTTCTCCGTATTCCATGCAGTTGTTTTCTATTGTTACTAAGCCAGTCGGACCACTCGGGGAGTAAGAGCTTGTGATTCAGCATGTGTTTGTACTGCCATGTCTATCTTAATATTTTTGTTGATAGGCAGGGCAACTTCTGAGGTTGGTACTATCGACAGAACAATAAATGGAGGGAGGGTGAAAACAGGGAAAAAACCAAAATTGGG